>NW_017672515.1:81977-82840 GCF_001879085.1 Nicotiana attenuata
TGAGACAATCCTGGATGTCTTGGTAGTTAACCATTTATATGAGTGGCCGGCACACACATATAAAGGAAACTCCACTAGACACGGCTTTATAGACTCCCTAGGACTCTTGAACCTAGTGCTCTGATACCAAGCTTTGTCACACCCCGAACCTGGGCCTGGACGTAACACGGCACTCGGTGCCTGACTACATGTGACCGAGCGAACCAACAAGCTGGCTGAATCAACATGTGGTATCATAACTGTAAGGACCCGTGAAAATTTCCACTCAAAACCCGAAAGCTCGTAGTGCCAAGTTAGGTATATATGTTAGAGATTTGAAAATCCCTCGAGGCGAGCTTGCTCACTGTGGTTCGGACCCTTTGGATTGATCTGTACATTAAAATTTAAGGGATAATGTTTCCAAAAAAGTGCATTTCTGCGGTCTACTATGCGATCGCAGAATAGCTATGCGGACCGCATAGTCGCTGCAGAGTCAGGCAGTGTGATGGTTAATTTGAGGTAAACTATGCGGCCAATTATGCGATCGCATAATCCCTATGCGGGCTGCATAGACATAACATAATCCCCATAGAATTTTGTAAGGGGCAGTTCTGCGGTGCATTATGCGTCCGCAGAACAGGTATACGGACCGTATTTTTGTTGCATACCCAGACAGTGCGTTCAGGTTTTGGGACCATTTTTGCGGTCCATTTTGCGGGCCGCATGTCAGGACTGCGATCGCATATGCGATCGCAGATTGTGTCGGGGGCTCCGTATTTTTCTAACTTTAAAAAAAACCCGGACCCCCATTCCCCATTAAAAAACCACCCATTAGACCACTTTTATCGTGATTTTTACTGTCAAATAGAGTGAGAGAGGGAGCT
>NW_017672515.1:82845-86643 GCF_001879085.1 Nicotiana attenuata
AGTGAGAGAGGGAGCTCTAGAGGGAGAAACTAACTCTCAATCCTTGCCAAATCTTTGAAGGCTCTCAAGCAAAAATTGTTAGGCTTTCACCCCAAGAGGTAAGAAATTTGAGCCCTAATCTCTGGTTTCGAAATTCACACTAGAATGAGTACTTAGCTTGGTGGTTCATGGGAATAAGAATGGATTTCTTGCATGCATATAAGATCATAGAGTATTGGGAGGTTGTGAACTAAAAAGAAAGCAATTGGGATATAAAATGATAGAAATCTCTCACAAAAAGGACCTAAGATCACAATGCACCCTTAGTGATTGATAATATGCTCAAACGAGCTACAATCTTAATCTTATCTCTAATTCTTGGTTCGATTTGTAATTCTTATACAATAGATTGAAGTGTAAGAGTCCGAAATTTGTAAGAATTGAGAAAAGCTTTATTGAGGTATGTATGGCTTAAAACCCAGTTTTTTAGAAATTGAGCTCCGTTGGTGTTGGTGTAAATACGGTAAGATTAAAGTTGAATTGTTGTATTAATTGTTGTTTCACATGAATTTGGGGTTGTAACCTTATATGCGTGAAAGATGTGTCTCAATATGATCAATGTGCTATTCTTGATTACTTGAAAAGGGGCAAGGAATATGAATCATGTATGAAATGCTTAGACCTTAAATTTGAGATTGAAGCTGCATATGTTGTGCCATCTATGTGAAGTCTCATCTATGCTTACAATCTCATTTGCTCTTGTGTGCAAATATTATCCTAAATTACAAATCTAACATTGAAATTGGGAATGATGTGGGATGTGGCCTAGTGCCAAATATGACGTGATAGTTATGGCCCCAAGTGCCTACGAATTGATATATGTAAAATAAATATTGAAACAAGATGACTAATGAGAAAGGAACAACGCCGTGGTAAGGTGGCCTAGCCGATCGGGCCGTGATCGGACGCCATGCCGCACACATGGTGGTATTATGCTGATATTGAATTCCGGAAAAAAGGAAAATTAGATTTGTGATTGAAGTGTATGTCTCAAAGGAGGCAACCTAGCCGATCGGGTCAGACTCTGCTCAAGATAGCGGTGGTATTGTGAACAATAATGAATAGTGTGAAATGCCCCAAACTAAAAGCTATGGAAAAATGATGTGAAAATTGTATGATTTTTTTATTTGATAATGTGGTGATCGTTTAAAGTTTTGAGTTATACTTGTGATTTCCTTATTCTTGTATGAAAGTTCTTTATAACTAGATGGTGTTTATTTATACATACTAGTACTATTCCATGGTACTAACATCCCTTTTGCTGGGGCTCTATATTTTGTAATGAATGTAGGTGGCTCTATAGCGGACAGTGTCGATCCAACGTAGCAGAGTGTCCTCCTCTCGAAGTCTTGGTGAGCCACTTTTTCCTTCAAGGGGTTATGTTGTACATCTTTTGTTGTAGACTTCCACTTTTGAGGTATAACCGAGGCCTTGTTGTCGGCGTTGTCATAATTTATCTTTTGTATCCATAGAGGCTCCGTAGACGTTGTGTGGGTTACGTATGGGTGTTGGATGGGTCTATGATCTATGTTGTAACTCCGAACTCTTACTTTCTTTAAAATTGTAACTGTATGCAAAACATGGAACCTAACTACGGTTTAAGGTTATGATATAAAATGAACTATCAATGTTGAATGTACAACCCCTCTTATTGTCTAATTAAACGGAAACCGGATCCCTTAATCACATTGAGTTGGGTAGAAAGTGTTTGATAAGGCTTGCTCAATTGGGTTCACTTGATTGAGCGTCGGTCGCGCCTCCTGAGGTTGGAGCGTGACAAACTTGGTATCAGAGCTTAAGGTTTTAAAGTGTCCTAGGATGTCTCAGAGCCGTGTCTAGTAGAGTTCTTCTTATCGGTGTGAAGTCGACCACATCTATAAGTTGGAGGCTACTTGGGCATTAGGAATAACACCCTTCTTTGATATTCTTGATCGTGCGGCAATTGTGAAACTATTCCTCCCCTAACTAGTGCATTCCTTCAATTTTCAGTACATGGCACCTAAGAAGAAAGCCAGAATTGGCCAAGGAGCTAGTGCCACCCCAGGAGTGGTCGATGATTCACTACTTGATAATGCGGGGGAGGATAATCGCCCTGCTATCACCCTGCTGGATTCTTCTATTCCGGAGCAGACTACCTTAGTTACTTCATCTACGGGGGGTACCACTATCCCTCACATTGATACTCCTGTTCCGCCTCCAGCCCCAGCTTCCGGTCCTGGTATTTCTGATGGGGATCTTAGGGGAGCTATTCAGATGTTGACTCAGCTAGTGGCCTCTCAGGCCCAAAGGTCAAATGCCGCACCCAGTTCATCTAGCCAGCAAGGGGATTCCACCAGTTCCAGGGTGAACAGATTTCTTCAGTTATACCCTCCAGTGTTTACGGGTGCCAATCCAGAAGAGGACCCACAGGATTTTATTGATGAGATGCACAAGACCCTCAGGGTTATGCGTGCAACTGAGACAGAGGGAGTAGAGTTAGCTTCCTACCGTCTGAAAGGGGCGGCCTATTCATGGTTTGAGTTGTGGGAAGATTCCCGTGAGGAGGGGAGCTCTCTGGCGAGGTGGAGCGAGTTTGCCGATGCATTTATAGATCACTTCCTGCCTGCCGAGACAAGGGCAGCACGTGAGACAGAGTTTGAGAATCTGAAGCAAGGTAGTAGAAGTGTATGGGAGTACCACATGGAGTTTGCCTGCCTGTCCAAATATGCTATTCACATGCTGCCTACAATGGAGGCTAGGGTGCGCCGGTTTGTTCAGAGCCTTAATCCTTTGACTATTAATGAGGCTTCTACAGCTGCCTTGAATTCTGACATGAATTATGGGAAGATGGTAGCATTTTCTCAGGCCACAGAGAATGCAAACTGAAGAACATAATGGAGAGAGAGGGTAACAGAAAGACCCGGTTTGCGGGCAACATGGGTGAGTCATTAGGTGGGGGAAGATCAGCTTTCCGGGGAGGATCATCAGGGCCGTCCCAGTCTGTTGTACAATCTTCAGCCAGTGCACTGCCATCAGGGCCCAGCCAGCAGCAGCAATGGAGTCGTTTCAGGCCCAGTCAGGGCGACAGGGGATCCCACCTGCGGGGTCGATCAGGAGAGAGGTCCCAGCAGCAGCAGAGGTCCCCGTGCCCCAGGTGCGGGAAGATGCACTCGAGGATTTGCTAGATGGAGTTGCCTGTATGTTATGGATGTGGGATGATGGGTCATATTCAGAGGCATTGTTGTGTATCCCGCTAGGGAGCATGTAGGGGCACAACACAGCTAGCCAGCCCAGCAGCTGCTACATCTTCAGCCCCCTCACCAGCTCGAGGAACCCCAGCACCCGCGGGGCGTGGTGCAGCTAGGGGTGGTGCGCAGAGTTCGGGAGGACCAAGCCGGTTCTATGCTATGAGTGGTCGCCAGACTGTAGAGGCTTCTCCAGATGTTGTTACAGGTATTCTGACTTTCCAATCTCATGATGTGGATGCACTTATTGACCCCGGTTCCACATTGTCCTATATTACCCTTTTTGTTGCTATGGAATTTGGGATAGAACCGGATCAGCTTCATGAGCCATTTTCGGTGTCTACTCCGATTGGTGAGTCTATTACAGCTGCTCGAGTTTATAGAGGTTGTGTTGTCACGGTGCGTGGTAGGGATACCATGGCCGATCTTGGTTAATTGGGGATGGTCGATTTTGATGTAATAATGGGAATGGATTGGCTTTATTCGTGTTTTGCCAAGCTTTATTGTCGGACTAGAACTATAAGGCTTGAGTTTC
>NW_017672515.1:87197-137212 GCF_001879085.1 Nicotiana attenuata
TAAACAATAGTCCCTCCACCAACTCTTGGCGGATCCAGATAGACGAAAGGTGGCGAAGTCGACCCCATTGGTCTCCACAATACCCATAGTCCGAAGAACCTCATGGCAGCTATATAAGAAATCTTGGGGGTCCTCGGAAGAAGCACCGCTGAATGTGGTGGTGAAGAGCTTGGTGAATCTATCCAGCCTCCACAAAGCATCTACGGACATAGACGCTCCATTGGCGGTCTGAGTCACAATACCCGGCTGAACTCTCACAACTGGCTGAACCGGTGGAACCTGAGCCTGGGGAGCTACCTGCTCCGGAGTACGTGTAGCAGGAGTCTGAACCCCTCCTCCAGCCTGAGAAGTGGCTGGTGCTACTGGAAGCAAACCCGCTCGAGAGACGCTCTCCATAAAGCCTACCAACCTAACCAAAGCGTCCTGAAGAACTGGGGTGGCTATAAACCCCTCTGGGACCTGAGCTGGGCCCACCGGAGCTGCTGGGGCTGGAACCTCCTCATCATAATCAACATGAGGCTCCACCTCTGGGACTGCTGCTCGGGGCTGAGCTCTGCCCATACCTCAGCCTCTGGCACGGCCTCGGCCTCGCCCTCTGCCCCTCGTAGGAGCTGCTGCTGAGGGCTCGGGATGGTGCGCGGTAGAAGAGGAAGCACGTGTTCTCGCCATCTGCGAAAGAACAGAGTAGAAAGACAATTAATATTTTAGAAACAGAATCGCACGACAAGAAAGAACAAGAGTTAAGTTATACTCTGCAGCCTCTGGGGATAAATACAGACGTCTCCGTACCGATCCCTCAGACTCTACCGAGTTTGTCCGTGAGTTGTGAGACCTATGTAACATAGTGTTCTGATACCAACTTGTCACGACCCGGATTTTCCACCCTCGGGAGTCGTGATGGCGCCTACTATTAGGAGCTAGGCAAGCCAACTATTTATTATCTCTTTTAGCAAACCTCGACATTAATAAAAACAACGAAGCATTTAATATAAAAGCGGAAGTCTTAAACATAAATAAACGGAGAACAATGCGGAAGTTCAATACAACTCTACCCAAGAACTGGAGTCACAGACTCACGAACGTCTAGAGAATGCTAAATACAAAGTCTGAATAAAAACATAGTTCTGTTTGTTCCGGTACAAAGGATAACAAACTAAAGTAAAGATAGAAGAGACTCCGGGCCATGCGGACGTCAGCAAGGCTACCTCGGGATCTCTGGACTGAAGTCACCTCCCAAATGCTCCTACTGCTGTCCAAAAGCTACTGCTCCGATACTGTGATCTGTGCAAAAAGATGCACAGAGTGTAGCATCAGCACAACCGATCCCATGTGCTGGTAAGTGCCTAGCCTAACCCCGGCGAAGTAGTGACGAGGCTAGACCAGACTACCAGATAAACCTGTGCAGATATATATATATACAAGTACAACAAAACAATAGCAGAAAGTAAGCAATTAAAGCTTGGAGGGGGGAAATATGCTTATGGGGAAGCAGATAAACGGAATATCAGGGATAACAAGAGAAACTACATCTGATTTCATCTAACACAGAATAAAGGAAAAACAACCCACTTTCACTTATTTCAATTTTCTCTCATTGCAGGCGTGCAACACGATCCCATTTCCTTACATCACGTGGTAGGCGTACCACACTCTCCCATTACAATAATATCACGTGGTCGGCGTTCCACACGTTCCCATTTCATAATAACTCGTGGTCGGCGTGCCACACGATCCCATTTCATAATATCTCGTGGTCGGCATGCCACACGATCCCATTTCTTTCAACACAATACACAACATAATCCCGGCAAGGGAGAAAGATGTTATAATAACTATCCCGGCATGGGAGCAATGTAATATAATAAACTATCCCGGCAAGGGAGCAATGTAATATAATAAACTATCCCGGCAAGAGAGATCCAGCTATAACCAAACTCATTCAATCTCTACTTAACACAATTAAATCCACACTTAGTCTCAACAAATTACTGGCTCAGTGTTAAAGATTTCCAACCAATTCCTCATAAATAACAATTACAAATTCGATAATTTAGCAAATTAGGACTCACGGTCATGCTCGACACAAGTGTATAGATACTCGTCACCATGCCTATNCGGGGGGATTCTCGAACGCGGAAAGGATAAGTAGTGGGAGATCCATCCACTATTGTGCCAGTTGAAACCATCGAGGTTAATGAAGAACTGGCATATGAAGAAGTACCAGTTGCCATTCTTGACAGGCAGTTCCGAAAACTGAGAAATAAGGAAATTGCCTCCGTAAAAGTATTATGGCGGAACCAGCAAGTTGAGGAAGCCACTTGGGAAGCCGAGGAAGAAATGAGAAAGAAGTACCCATATTTGTTTGTATAGCCGTGTAATAGCCATTTATGCATTTGGTCTCTAGGAACTCCTATCTTTTGATTCGATCTATGTAAAACCGTTCTGTCTTGGTTATATGTTGTCTATGCGGCAATGGTTGGTGTTTTACAAGTTATGTTATGTCTACGGAACATGTATATGTTGTTGGAATATGTTTCTGGGGCTCTCTGACAGGTAGATAGGCCTAGATACAAGGGAAACTCTGGCAAAATTTTTCGAAATTTAGGGATTTAGCCAAATTTCGGGCTGTGGATATATTTCTTGTTGTGAAAGCTGAGGTTGCATAAGAATTTCTAACAAGTGACCCTTGACCCTCATTCGAGAACGAATGATCTTAAGTGGGGGAGAATGTAAGGCCCCGTGAAAATTTTCACTTAAAACCCAAAAGCTCGTAGNAAAGTTGAATTGTTGTATTAATTGTTGTTTCACATGAATTTGGTGTTGTAACCTTATATGCATGAAAGATGTGTCTCAATATGATCAATGTACTATTCTTGATTACTTGAAAAGGGGCAAGGAATATGAATCATGTATTGAAATGCTTAGACCTTAAATTTGAGATTGAAGCTGCATATGTTGTGCCATCTATGTGAAGTCTCATCTGTGCTTAAAATCTCATTTGCTCTTGTGTGCACATATTATCCTAAATTACAAATCTAACATTGAAGTTGGGAATGATGTGGGATGTGGCCTAGTGCCAAAAATACGACGTGATAGTTGTGGCCCCAAGTGCCTACGAATTGATATATGTGAAATAAAGATTGAAACGAGATGACTAATGAGAAAGGAACAACGCCGTGGTAAGGCGGCCTAGCCAATCGGGCCGTGATCGGACGCCATTCCGCACACATGGTGGTATTATGCTGATATTGAATTCCAAAAAAAAGAAAATGAGATTTGTGATTGTAGTGTATGTCTCAAAGGAGGCAACCTAGTCGATCGGGTCGAGATCGGACTCCGCTCAAGATAGCGGTGGTATTGTGAACAATAATGAATAGTGTGACATGCCCCAAACTAAAAGCTATGGAAAAATGATGTGAAAATTGTATGATTCTTTTATTTGATAATGTGGCGATCGTTTAAAGTTTTGAGTTATACTTGGAATTTCCTTATTCTTGTATGAAAGTTCTTTCTAACTAGATGGTGTGTAGTTATACATACTAGTACTATTCCATGGTACTAACGTCCCTTTCGCCGGGGGTGCTACATTTTTAATTGAATGTAGGTGGCTCTATAGCGGACAGTGCCGATCGCGCGTAGCAGAGTGTCCTACTCTCGAAGTCTTGGTGAGCCCCTTTTTCCTTCAAGGGATTATGTTGTACATCTTTTGTTGTAGACTTCCACTTTTGAGGTATAGCCGGAGCCTTGTTGCTGGCGTTGTCATAATTTGTCTTTTGTATCCATAGAGGCTCCGTAGACGTTGTGTGGGTTATGTATGGGTGTTGGATGGGTCTATGATCTATGTTGTAACTCCGAACTCTTGCTTTCTTTAAAATTGTAACTGTATGCAAAACATGGAACCTAACTACGGTTTAAGGTTATGATATAAAATGAACTATCAACGTTGAATGTACAACCCCTCTTATTGTCTAATTAAACAGAAACCGGATCCCTTAATCACATTAAGTTGGGTAGAAAGTGTTTGATAAGGCTTGCTCAGTTGGGTTCACTCGATTGAGCGCCGGTCGCACCTCCCGAGGTTGGGGCGTGATAATAACATACTGAATGCGGAAGATAAACTAACACATGCTGATATACTGAAAGTCTGGATGATATAAATCAAAGTGCAGATATACTAATACAATTCTGAAACATCTTTGTAGCCAACATAGCTTAATATGAAAAGCGTGTGACTCTGTCCAACTGTTACTCTAGTCTATGAAGCCTCTAATGAAATACTGAAAACATCGACTGTCTGAAAATACTGAGGACTGTAAGGTAATGATAATGCCCCGAAAGAACTGGGGATCACCAAATAGCTGGTACGAGAATCCTAGCGCTCTAAATCGTCAACCTGTAAATCATTACCTATATCGTGACATGCAGGCCCCGGGCAAAAGGGACGTCAGTACATTTGAATTGCACTGGTATGTAAACCAATTGAAAGAAAGAATTATAAATGCTGAAACTGAAACTAAGCTGATAACTGAGAATTGATAGTTGGTACTGAAATGATAACTATTGAAACAGAAACTGAAATGATAGCTGATAACTGCTAACTAAAATGATAACTGATAACTGATAACTGAAATGATAACTGATAACTGAACTGAACAAAGGAAGTAAGGATATGAATACTCCCTCTTCTGAATGATGAACAACCTGTTTATCTGAATAAGCTACGGCCTCGGGCCTAATATATATGTGCACAATCTACGGCCTCGGGCCCAAGTATACGTATACATAACTACGGCCTCATGCCCAAAAATGCATAAAGCATAAACTACAGCCTCATGCCCAAGTACGCATAAAATATATAAACTACAGCCTCAGGCCCAAATACAGGTGTTCAACATTCAGGAACTGAGAATCAAACTGCAATACATGATAGTGAAATACTAAATCACACTGAGTTATATGATACTGGAATAATGGATCACACTAAGTTACATAATACTGAAATACTGAATAGGACTAGACTGAGACATGTATTCTTGAACTGATTATGAACAAAGAAACTTCAACTGTTTATGGCATACTGAGTAATCTATACTAAGACTCGGGGGCATAAAACCCAAGTCTATATTGAATACGCACTGAGCTCACAACATTCAGAACGAAAGTCATGAACGAGTTATGAAGCTAGAGAATAGAAGTTCTGCAACTATTCAAGGAACTAGGCTTAACTATATTTCTGAGGCAATTGGTAACGTAGTAAAAGAAACGTAGAGAAGGAAGAATCATTAACATTCCCAAACATAGAGAGTTAGCATCACATACTTTAACTTCCTGCTCTTAAGCATAATACAACGTTTGTCAACCCTTTCAACGTTAATCTAAATCAATACAAGTCAAAGGGATTCCATATTAGCAATAATTCTCATGTTTTGGTCACTTAAGCATCTTATCAATCACTTGGTGAAAATAAAGCTTCATAGTCCTTATTAATGGTGTCTCTACACCCAATAAACCATTCTCGTGTTCCTAGATAAATTCTAAAGTCTCAAATGGTTATAATCAACATTATTCTTTATCAACCATAAGGTAAACAACACCCTTAACCAACAATCAACAATCAACACCCCAAACCTATAATCGTTCATGCTTTTCTATCAAACCCATCAACTCATATCTCATGAACTAGGGTTTATAATCATTTAACCAATGCTAGAATCAAATAGAGGGTGAAGACATTACCTCTTTGAAGTTCAATCCCCTTGAATTCGAGTTCTAGGGTTCCTTCTCTCAACAATGATGTCCCAATCGAATATCTAATGATATGGAGGGTTTTACCATGTTAATAAGATGTTGGGAAATTAAAATTAACTTAGAATCACGATTAGAACTTACCTTGGATGGTGGAGGGACCTTTAAGGAGTTAGGTTTTTTGAGAGCTTTCCTTTCTAAAGCAAGTTTTTTTTTGTTTTGGGGCTATGGGGGACGAAATATGACTAAAAAAATGACTTCCCAAGTCGGACACCGCGTCCCAGTAGGCCTGACCGTGGTCCCGACCGTGGTAAATAGCTGGAGCACTGCCTCACGACCGCGGCCGTGGTCAAACGCGGCCGAATGCGGTGGTTGCGTAATATTCTGTAAAATGGGCATAATATTTTGCACAGAGCTCCGTTTGGGCTCCACAATATATCGTTGGAATTCTATTTCAAAGGCCTACAACTTTTATGCTTTGAGTTTTTCCAAATTCCTTAGACATTCTCACTAAACCCTACTGGAAGACGGACCTTCTGCAAACTTAGTCGATTTTGTCAAATCTTATGCACCTCACTCTCCGTCTTGTCAATAGTCTAAAAGATCAAGTTAATACCCATTTAATATATCCACACCCTATCCGAATATACGGGATGTGTGTTTCCATAGTATGGAGGATTTTTTTTTTGATGATGTGGGTGATTTGTATATTTATTAATGAGAAATGAAGCCCAATGTCTATGGGGCTTATGGAAAAGTCTCCAAGCAGTAGCGGCTAGTAGAGCTTTATTTTTATCTTTGAGTCGTTGTATACCTAAGCCGCCTTGGTCCTTGCTAGTAGTGAAAATATGCCAATTTACAAGATGAAGTCGCTTTTTTTAGATGTGGAGTCCCAAAGAATTTTTTTTTGGTAGGATTCTAATCTAGAGATTACATATGAAGGTAGGAAATGATTTGCATAAGGTGGTTGGAAATGGCATTGAGAGTGGCCTTAATTAACGTAGTGCGTCCTGCCATGTTTAGGTGGTTCATTTTCCAGCTTGCTAACCTATTTTTGAAGTTGTCGATTAAGAATAGAAAATCTCGTTTGGTGGGCCTAGAAATGAAAATTGGAAAACCTAGATACTTACCAAAAAATTTGCCTTCTGGCATATTAAAGGAGGATAGAATGAAGTTTTTATCAGTAATGCAGCAGTATTTTGAAAAATAAATTTTGGACTTGTCAAAATTTATTTTTTGCCCGGAGTGGGAGGTAAATTGCTGCAGTATATCAATAACTTGGTGGCAGGAAGTAGTTGTTATTTTGGAAGCTAAAATAATATCATCTCCGAAGAATAATTGAGATATTTGCGGTGCTTTGACGTTCATAGTTATAGGCTTCCATTAGTGGTAGTCCACTGCAGTGTTAATTCGTCGTGATAACAGTTACATGCACATAATAAATAGGTAAGGTGAGAGCTGATCACCTTGCCTAATTCCTATGGTGGGATTGAAAAAAGTTTTTGGTGAGCCATTAATAAGAATGGATGTGGAAGTAGTAGATATGCACGACATAATGAGTGAGATTAAGTGGGGAGGGAAGTTGAAAAAATATAAATACCTACGTATAAAACTCCATTCGATTCGATCAAAGGCTTTTTCTAGATCAATTTTGAGCAACATGCTAGGACATTTTTATCTAGATTTTATTGAAATGATTAAGTAATTCCTTCACAATTATAGCATTATCAGATGCTCGTCTATT
Organism: Nicotiana attenuata; assembly: GCF_001879085.1. NCBI lineage: Eukaryota > Viridiplantae > Streptophyta > Magnoliopsida > Solanales > Solanaceae > Nicotiana > Nicotiana attenuata. The sequence continues at coordinate 94,687 of NW_017672515.1, forward strand.
CTTCTGGAAAGCAGATTGTGTAAGGTTTATAAGTCGGTCTAGAAATGGTTTAATACGTTGTGTTAGAAGAAGTTTTGATTGTTGGAATTAAACAAATGTAAGTCCTATTTAATTCTTTAGGAATAATGCCTGTTTGGAAAATATTTTGTCAAAAAAGAACTACAGAAGATTTGATTTGATTCCAAAATCTTTGGTAAAACAGCTGGTGAAGGCCATCGGGCCCTGGGGATTTTTGGGGTTGGAAAGAGTATAATGCCTGTAGTATTTCCTGAACTGACACTGGTAAAGATAAACTATTTACTTCAGTATGAGATAGAGTATTATAAGTACATGTAGGGAAGAGTTTTTGTGAAACAGTGTGAGAAGTTGTATATAAATTTTGATAAAATTGATTAATTAGTTGGGTGAGCTGACCAGGGTCAGAAACCCAATTTCTAGAGGAATCTTGTAGAGCATATATCTTGTTGCGTCGTCGTCTTTTGAGAGTAGATAGGTGAAAAACCTAGTATTAGCGCCCCCTTTATTAAGCCAATTGATACGCGATTTCAATTTCTAAAAATCTTATTAAGCCAATTGATACGCGATTTCAATTTCCAAAAATCTTCTTCTTGAGCTAGGATTTGATTGTATTGGCATGTGAGTTCTTTTTCTAATGTTTGAAGGAAATTGCTTGTTGGATAGTTAGCAGATTTTTGTATCCCTGCTAGCCTAGCTGTAAGTTGATTTTTCTGTTTAAAATTTTTACCAAATGACTCTTTATTTCAGTGTTTAACTAATGAGGTGAAATCTTGTATGGCATCTAACATGGGAGGACTAGTACTCCAAATATGATGAACTATGTGAGAGAATTCATGGTGGGATAACCACATAGTTTCCATTCGGAAGACATCATTGGTTGAAGGTTTTTTATTATGCAGAATGAGCAATAAAGGGCAGTGGTCCGAATGGGTTCTAGGCAAATGTGTAACATGAGCTTCCGGATAAATATTGAGCCATTCCGCATTTGCAACTATACGATCTAGTCTTTCTAAAATTAGACCACCCCTTCTACGCTTATTTGTCCAAGTGTATTTGCTACCGCTAAATCATAAATCTATAAGTTGACAATAATTAAGGCAATTGAACATCATATCAGCTCTATTATTATTTAAGGAACATCCCCCAAATTTCTCATTTGCATATAGAATTTTATTAAAGTCTCCTCCTACAATCCAAGGGTTGTTATAATAGTTTGCTATTTGCTTCAAGTTCTCCCATAAATCAGTTCTAGATTTTAGTAAAGTGCTTGCATAAATTGCTGAAAACAAAAAGGGTGGGCCATGAGAATATACCTGCACCATGCAATGTATTGCTTGGTTTGTGACAATGAGCTCAGTAACGTTAATTGTAGCTTCATTCCATCAGATTACTATACCACATGCTTGGCCTACTACCGGAGCTTGTGACAGATTTGAGAAATTAAAATCTTCTTTAATAAAGTGGTGATCTACCAAATGAGTTTCCAAGAGGACAACTAGTGGTAGCTGATAGTAATTAAGTAGAGAACGAAAATTCCTCCTAAACTCCTGGGACTGGGCACCTCGGCAGTTCCATATAACAAAGTTCATTGATTTAGTTCGTTGTGGTGGTACTTACTCCTGTTCCACCATTGGTAGAATCTCCTAGTTGGTCATCTGGCTCACTTCCCTCAGTGTTGGAGTGAGTACCACTGCAACTTCCCTGCCTCTGGGTTCACAGGTGGCCTTAGCTTGATTAAACACTTGGTCACCTCTGGGGGCAATTGAGTATGATCTTTTTTTTTGTATTGTTCCTTGAGGACGGAGATATGGCATCTTCCGAGCCATACTGGTTCCAGTTTGGTTTCCCTCATTTCTGCCATCGCTGTTGCTATCTCTTGGGGTGTGAGTTCTTCTTGATCTTCTGAGCTGGGAGGTTGGGGGCTCATGGAGGTTGATGATGGAGTTAGTGGCTCGAATGAACTCATCGGGGACACTGGCATGGGAGGGATGTATATGTACTCGTGTAGCCATGGGATTGATGATTGAGACTCCGGATAGAAAGGCATTTCCACATATGGGGGAAGTTGTAAGTGGGACTGAGGGTAGTGGTTCCACCATATTAAGTTGTCGTTCAATGGTGGAGTTGCCTAGTGGAATTGACTGTAGTAAGTCATGGCTACATGCATTCCCTCCGTGATGATTTCAGCTAGGTCTTATGGATTTTGGAGACGAACTATCACTTCCTGGTTGTTCACTATCATTGAGAAAGTGAGTGAATAGTTCTGTAAGCCCATTTCCAACTAGGATTGTGGTGGTTGGTAGGGGTTGGGTGCTTGGGAAGTGTAGATGATGGGGTAAGTTGTGGGAGGATGTGTATTGCGTTGCATGTTTGCAGGTTGAAGGAGATGGATGTTGAGTGGCTTGTATGGTAGTAGTGTTGGGCGTTGATGTTGTGTTCTTAGAGGGAATGGTTGTGCATGGTACCTTGCATGGTTTAGATGTGATATAGTTGAAGGAAAATGTGGGTGGATTGGTTGCGTGTGGTTTGGTATGTCTAATGATGGAATGTCAGTATTTGTAGAAGTGTGAGTGGGCAAGGGAGGCGGTGGCTTAGGTGCGGATGGAGGGGTACCGTATGTGTTGGGCTTTGCACATGGGCTAGGGTGAATTTGGGTTGGTTGCATGGGAGTGGGGGAAGCAAAGTGGAGTATTGAGATGGGCTTGAGATTTGAGGTGGTGAAATCATGATTACCTAGAGGTGGTATTAGTGGGTTTGTAGTAAGGTTTGTAGGTGTCATGGTATTAGAATTGTGATTGGAGTGAGTAGGCGGTGGTGATGTCGTGTCAGACGTAGAGGGAATGTTAGTGTCAGTTATGGTACTGTTCATCTTAAGGGGTGTGATAATAAAGATTTTGTTAAGGTAACGTCGGCGTTGGATGAGGTCCTGGGCTTGGGCTCAGACTCTCCGCTCGGGGTGTTGTGGGCCTTGATTAGGTGGGCTTGGAGAGTTCCCTGTCAAATTAGTAGATGTTAGCAAAAAATCAAAAGTATTTTTTATAAGTAATAAATGATTAGTAGTTAATGGAGGAGATAAAGTATTAGTTAATGGAGTATTGTTATTAGGGACAGCGTACGTACCTGGTAATAGTGCCGGAATGGAGTCCATAGTGGCTATTGGCGATGTATTACCTGTGTTGGAAATTATCAATGACTGCAGTATGGTTGGCTTGGTCGAGGGATTTGCTATGGATTTATGTATGGCTGCCTTGGAAGATCGTCTTGGAAAAACCACTGTTTTCCATTCATCGTCTGTAGTGGATAGTTCACCGCTTGGAGACTCCTTATCACTTGAGTCTTTGCAGGTTGGTGGCTGTAGGGATATTTTTTGGCTATAAGTGGGACAATGTGCATTTGTGTGACCAATTCTTGCACAAATGGTGCATAACATATTCAATCCTTCGTAGAGAACTTGTTGTTGATGATTGCCAATAAACACATGGGATTTTAATGGTTTTTCAAGTGGTACTTCAATACAAATGCGTGCGTATCTACCCCTCGCGGTAGACGATGTGCATGTATCGATTTTAAGTAGTTTACCTAGTTTGTTGCCCACCTTTTGGAGAATATCTACATCATAGAACTCAGTTGGCAGCTCAGGCAAACGTGACCAGATGGTTGTATAGGCTAGGAACTTGGGTTCCCATCTCCTAACAGAGAGAAAGTGATTCTAGACAAACCACGGACCTCCATGTAATGCCCTGTTCATGTTTTTCTCTTTCTGAAATTTGATAAGGAAAAAATCATTTCCTAAATCAATTATAGGCATTGGTTCAGAAGGTTGCCAAAGGGTTTGGATTTTTTATTTAAGAGTCAGGTGACCCACCTTTCTTCCAAATACTTTGACGAATAATGAGTATTTCCAAGGGGAGTAGAGTCTAGTTTTATCTTCGGTGGATAGTGGGATAAAATTTTCCGAAGATTGTTCTTCTATGGTTTCATCCGACATGTCAAGATTGTATTGGGTATTGGAAATGGTTGGCATACAATTATTGTGATTGGTTAGTAAGGTTTGTAAAAAGGATGGCTGTTGGTCGATATTGATTGGATCATCGATGTTCATAGTACTGAAGTCAGGTGGATCAGTTGGTCGTGCAGATGGAATTTTTGTGATGTTGATGATTTCAGAGGTGACAGAAGGAGAAAGGAAGGGAGAGTAGTGAGAAGCGAGAGTTTCTCTCTCTAATCCATATGCTCAATTTTTTTTAATAAGACAAGTTTCAGCAACGGTATACTTATTCCCTGCCAGATGTGAATTCGAGTAGGCGTGCAAGTTACAAATCTATTGATTTTTCTATTTAAATAAGGAAAGGGAGAAGGTTGTTTCCCCGCCAATATTTAATGCTTTAGCGACTATTAGACACGCTTCATTATTACAAAGTAAAAGGAATTATTAATTTTATAGGGATCTGGGAATTGGGTGTTGCACCAGGTTAATATTTGTAGAGTACTATTGTCTCTCTTTTTAAAATATTCTATTTTTTCTCTTTAGCACATATCACTCAATTTTATTGAAAAGAATACCCCTGACGCATGGTCTATTTATTACCTGATAATTGTATAAAAAATAAGAGTAGTATATGGCCTATTTGCTAAAGCCAGTAGTTTCATATTCTTTTCATAGCTTAGAAGGAATGATCTTACATCTTTTAAAAAATAATTGAATACTCCAAACATTTTAATAAGTTTAATATTTTCGGTGTGTGTGACACTGCTTAGATAGTTCTTGACTCATTTCTTATAAATTAGATATTCTTAATTTTCAAGTGTCCAGTCTTATTAATTTCGATGAGTTTCATACAAAGAAAAATATTTTGATGAAGATTTATCTTTAAACATCAAGTTTACGTTATAGTCACAATGTTAATTCATAGAGCTACAGCTCACAAATAAAATGGTATATTTCACATACTTTTTGGTGTTACTTAATACCTCTGATTTTATAAGATATTGGTTCATATTTGATTTATTTTGCTTAAAATTAGAATATTCTTAACTTTGAAGTATCCAAGCTTGTAAATTTGAGTGAGCTTAATATGGAGACAAAATATTCATCTGATAAACGTGTAAGTCACAAACAAAGTGTAATTTTCAAATGTTCACTGATATTCAATTTTAATATGTTCTCTACGTATTCTTATTTTAAGAAATTTTTCCTTTTTATTGTTTGGCGTTGCATAAAAATAGTAAAATTTCATATAAATTTGAAGATCTTCAATAGATTTGTGATTATTGCATGTGTTGCAATGATTTTGGACTTGATCTAAAAATCGAGTACAAATTTATTTTGGTAATTGTATATGGACAATTCAGTTTTTTAATCACTACTTTGTGTTTAGAATTGGTATAAATAATACATGTATCTAACTATGCTTTTATTGTTGATCTCCAGTTTTAGATATTATCTAATCATCTTGACTTCAAAAAATAGTCATCTCACACAATTATCGTTCATATATACCTTACACCTTTTTTTCCTTCTTGAAAATTTTCTTGTATTTACTATAAAAAAAAAAAGAAATGGAAAATAAACCGAAAAAAAAAGGAAGAACAAGAAAAAAGGGAAAATTTTTAAAAATGAAGAAAGAAGAAGAAGACACAAGTCGAAAAGTTTCAGATTAGGCAAAAATGGAAAAAGAAATGTATGTACTTTAATTTTTTTTCTTTTTCCCTTTTGTTTCTCGCTCTCTTTCATTTTTTTTGTTGATAATATGGATATATTATGTATAAAAACTAGAAGTTGTTGTTAGTACATCCGTTTGAAAATAAAAAATCACCACGCATTGGTGGTCTGATGTTAGTGACATTTTGGTTTCCTACTAACTTAAGTTTATTACATGCCGTAATGCCTAATGACTTTTTATAGTAGTAGACTCCATTTGCATCCTTTGACAGTTGTAGGTTAACAAAATGAGGTGGAGTTGCATGGAGCTTTGCATTTTCTTTGAGTAGCTGCTTATATTCCTTTTTGCATGCATCTTTTGCCAGAAGATGCGCCACTTGATTTCCTTCACGAAAATTATGCCGTAGGAGCAGGTCCTTACGTTGGAGCATCAATGATCTGCATACATGAACAATGTTAGTTACAATAATATGGTCCTGGTTGATTGCATTAATTTCTTCTGTGGAGTCTGTTCCAACTTCTAGTGGAAATAAATTGAATTTTGTTGCTATTTGAAGACCCTCATGGATTGCCTGAAGTTCTGAGTGTAGAGGAGAGAAAGCATGACCTGTCTTTTGGAATCCCATTATCCAGTTTCCAAGATAGTTTCTGAATACCCCTCCCATGGCTGATTTATTTCCGTCAGTTTTGAAGGCCCCGTCTGTATTTAGCTTGTACCAGTGTTGTTGTGGGGATGCCATTTTATGTTAATGGACTTTTTATCGGTGGGTGCAACTCCTGTGGCGTTGAGAAAGTGGTATTCTGTTGCCAGATTTTTTATGTCTTTAAGTCGGGGGTGGTAGTGAGTGTTATTGATATTGTTATTGTTTCTATTAATCCAAATACCCCATAGAACAAAAGGAAGAAGGTTAGTCGAAGGTATTTTTAAAGAAAGAGTGTTGATATTGATGTCCTTTAATTTGAGAAGCCAATGTGTGTCCCCGTTGGTTGTGACATTTCTAATATTTAAAGATCTCCATAAGTTTGAAATAACAGGGCATCCGAGGAAGATGTGACTAATTGTTTCCTCTTAATTCTGGCAGGTGGGACAATGAGGGTTGATATTTATCCCTATGTGGTGGAGATGGGAGCGGCAGGGGATCCTACTATGTAGGCATTGCCAAAGAAAATATTTAATTTTGTTAGGACACAGTAATTTTCATATCCAATTGAACATATTTTTATCATCATTTTGTTCATTATGCCAATTGATTAGTAAGTGGTGACATAATTTTGAATTGAATATCCCGTTGGAATTCAGCCTCCACAAGGGGTTGTCTATGTTTTGAAGGAGGTGGGGGATTGAATTAATGTTGTCCATAATAGTGGTAGGGATGTTGAAGGAAATCTTGTTGAAATTTCACTTTCCGTTATCCAAAAGGTCTTTTATTTGCAAGGTATTTTTATTTTTTTGAAGGGGCCCTTCTATGCATTCTCGCAAGGCTGGTAAGTGAGGGATCCATCGAGTATCCAAAATATTTAAATTGGAGTTTTTACTGGGGAGCCATTGGATTTCTTGGCTACAAGGTAGCCGCCCTTTGAGGATGCTTTTCCATATAAATGAGGAAGTGTTGGATCTCCTGTTACCGTATTTGAGAATGAGTAGTTTTGCCCAGGGGGTGTATGTATTAGTTAGGAGTCTCCACGTTAAACCACATAGTAATACCCTATTTTTGAAATTGGCGTTTTCTAAGCCAAGGCCTCCATGTCTTTAGGCTTCATAATGGTATTCCAATTGATTAGATGAAGTTTTTTACGTTCCGTAGTAGTGCCCCAGATAAAGTTCCTTTGAATTTGATCAATTTATTTGTGAACCTTAGTAGGGAGCATTGTGTATTGCATGGCATGATTGGGAATCGAGTTAAGAGTAGCTAGGGCTAGGGTAGTCCTTCCTGCTATATTGAGGAGATTTGTTTTCCAATTGGAGAGTCTATCTCGCATTTTGTCAATGATGAATTGGTAGTCAGTCGCTTTGGGGGAATTATTGAGGATTGGAAAGCCTAGGTATTTTCCAAAAATTTTTCTTATTTTAATATTGAATCCTGAAGATATTTCCTTGGCTAATATCATCGGACAATTTTTGGAGAAGATTATTTTGGATTTGTCGTGATTTATTTTTTGGCCTGAAAGATTACAAAAGATATTAACGCAATTTTTAATGGTCGAATAGTTTTTTTTTTTAGCTTTTTCCATTAGAGTAAGGTCGTATGCAAAGAATAAGTGGGAGATACCTGAATGATGGTTGTTTAAGCGAATAGGTTCCCAAAGACAAGTGTCTTCCTGGTGTAGGATTAGACGAGAAAGCATTTCCATACATATGATAAAAATGTAAGGTGATAGTGGGCATCCTTGTCTGATTCCCCTACTTAGGTTAAAAAAGCTGGTTGTTTCCCCATTTACCAAAATTGTAATTTTGCTTGTACAGATGCAGTTCATAATGAGACTTTTTATTTTGTAGGAAAATTTTAAATGAGTGAGAGTTTGGTAAATAAAAGACCATTCCAATCTATCGAACGCTTTTTCAAGGTCCAGTTTCAAGATCATGTGACCCTTTTCCCCCTTCATTTTTTTGAAATGGGATATTATTTCTTGGATTATGATGGCGTTGTAAGAAGATCTCCTCCCTTTTATAAAACTAGCTTGGAAGGGGCTGATAATATGATGTAGAAAGGGTTGAATCCTATTTGCGATGATTATTATAATAATTTTGTAAATAGTATTACAAAGGCCTATAGGTCTAAAAATATTTAAGTTATTGGCACTAGGCACTTTAGGGATTAGGCAAATGTAGGTATTGTTAATATCAGGGGGAAGTGTTTGGGAATTAAATACTTCCGTACAAAGATTTGTAACTGATTGGCCCACAATATTCCAATATTTTTGGTAAAAAAAAAGGGTGTATGCCATTAGGCCCTAGTGATTTAAACGGTTTAAAGGAAAAGATTGCTTTTACTACTTCGCCATTGGTCAATTGATTGTCTAGGATTGAGAGATCAATATTAGTAAAAGATTGAGTGTTGTTCTTAATAGAAGACCAATTTGTGGAGGAGTGGTCAGTTTTGAAAGCATTTTGAAAGAAGTGAAGGGTATGGTCAAGATTGAGTTGGATCATTGATCCAATTTCCAAGATTGTCTTTAAAATGGGTTATTTTGTTCCTCCTAGCTCTGCTCGTGGCAGCTATATGAAAGCATTTTGTGTTCGCATCCCCATCTTGAATCCAGGACATCATGGCCCTAATTTTCCAGTACTCATCTTCTAATTTAAGGATATCATTATAATCCCGTTGAAGCTTTGATTCAAGGTTTTGGAGAAAAGAACTAGAGTGGTAGTTACTGGAAAATGGAATACCCTTCAGTCTAGCCATTATTCTTAATTTTTTTCTGTGGGTGTCTCCAAAGTATTTTTTACTCCAGCTTTTAATATTTTCTAGGAAATTTTGTGAACCTTGGACGTAATTTGAATTATGCCAGCTTTCTTTAACTAAATTTATAAAGTCCGGGTGGCGACACCAAAACATTTCTAGCCTAAAAGGTTCTTTTTGTGTAACACTTTTTTTAGGATTAAACTCTATTAAGAGAGGATTATGGTCCGAGTGAGTCCTAGGTAGGTGAGTGACCGAGGCTTCTAGGAACAAATTTATCCAATCTTCATTGGCAAAAACTCTCTCCAACCTTTCCATTATGAGGCCCCTATTTTTTTTTCCTTTTGTTAGACCAAGTAAATTTGGGGGCCTTAAAACCTAGGTCTATCAGGTTGCAAGTGTTTACACATTCCCAAAGAAGTTTAGTTATTTTATTATTGATGCTTCTTCCTCCTAATTTTTCGTTAGAGGCTAGGATATCATTAAAATCTCCTCCTAATAGCCAAGGACCTCTAACTACACTGTGCATGTCTAATATATTATTCCATATTACGTTCCTAAGTTTCTTGTCTGTGCTAGCATAAATAAAGTAAAGATCCAAGTTTTGTTGAGAGAAAATACCTCAATGGTTGCGCTTATCTCCTGACTTCTACGAACAAAGCTATGAACATTTATCTTGGTGTGATCCCACAAAATGACCATACATCCAGACTGTCCTTCCGCCGGGATTTCTATCATGTCGGTGAAACCAAATGGATTGAGAAGAGGCAGATGGCTATCCATCTTGGTCTCTAGGAGAGTTACCATGCTAGGGTGGTGAGTTTCAATTAGGTCTCTGAAACTTAGCCTAAAGTTATCGTTGTTACCCCCTCTTATATTCCAAATGATGAAGGTTGTTGATCTATTCATGTTGAACGTTGGGTTGTGAAGATATCCATTCTCCCTCATCCTGCGTGCATAGATTGGGTTCCTCCTTTGAAAAGGAACAAGGATCATTGTATGTTTCCCCACTGATGGATCCGCCGGAGGCCTTATGTCCATTGTGCACTTGTAAAGTGCCATTGGACAGAAGAGAATCTGCTTCTGCTCTTGCGTCTCCATGAGTAGAAATATTTTTAGCTCGTCGAGGTTTGAATTCTCGACAACGTTTAGTGGAATTAAGTTTACAGGATCTACTTCTTCCTCCATAGCTTGATCCATCTGGTTTTGGTTTTGTGGAGGGTGAGGAGTTTGCATGTTGTGTGCAGTGTGTGCATTTGATGTTGGAGGATGGTCTGCATGTGCATTCCAAGGGGTGAAGACTGGATTGATGTTTGTTACAAACTCCGGGGTGAAGAAAGGGAGTTCCATTCTGGAGTTGGGTTATGGATGGGAATGAAGTTTTGTGGCATGTTCCAATACCCCCTCATGGAGTGAATCTGATTGGCTGTGAGGTTTGGAGCAATTGGAGTGTCACGACCTGGATTTCCCATCCTCGGGAGTCGTGATGGCGCCTACTATTAGGAGCTAGGCAAGCCAACTATTTATTATCTCTTTTAGCAAACCTCGACATTAATAAAAACAATGAAGCATTTAATATAAAAGCGGAAGTCTTAAACATAAATAAACGGAGAACAATGCGGAAGTTCAATACAACTCTACCCAAGAACTGGAGTCACAGACTCACGAACGTCTAGAGAATGCTAAATACAAAGTCTGAATAAAAACATAGTTCTGTTTGTTCCGGTACAAAGGATAACAAACTAAAGTAAAGATAGAAGAGACTCCGGGCCATGCGGACGTCAACAAGGCTACCTCGGGATCTCTGGTCTAAGTCAGCTCCCAAATGCTCCTACTGCTAACCAAAAGCTGCTGCTCTGGTACTGTGATCTGTGCCAAAAGATGCACAGAGTGTAGCATCAGCACAACCGACCCCATGTGCTGGTAAGCGCCTAGCCTAACCCCGGCGAAGTAGTGACGAGGCTAGACCAGACTACCAGATAAACCTGTGTAGATATATATATACAAGTACAACAAAATAATAGCAGAAAGTAAGCAATTAAAGCTGGGAGGGGGAAACATGCTTATGGGGAAGCAGATAAACGGAATATCAGGGATAACAAGAGAAACTACATCTGATTTTTTCTAACACAGAATAAAGGAAAAACAACCCACTTTCACTTATTTCAATTTCCTCTCATTGCAGGCGTGCAACACGATCCTATTTCCTTACATCACGTGGTAGGCGTACCACACGCTCCCATTACAATAACATCACGTGGTCGGCGTGCCACACGTCCCCATTTCGTAATAACTCGTGGTCGGCGTGCCACACGATCCCATTTCATAATATCTCGTGGTCGGCGTGCCACACGATCCCATTTCATAATATCTCGTGGTCGGCGTGCCACACGATCCCATTTCTTTCAACACAATACACAACATAATCCCGGCAAGGGAGAAAGATGTTATAATAACTATCCCGGCATGGGAGCAATGTAATATAATAAACTATCCCGGCAAGGGAGCAATGTAATATAATAAACTATCCCGGCAAGAGAGATCCAGCTATAACCAAACTCATTCAATCTCTACTTAACACAATTAAATCCACACTTAGTCTCAACAAATTACTGGCTCAGTGTTAAAGATTTCCAACCAATTCCTCATAAATAACAATTACAAATTCGATAATTTAGCAAATTAGGACTCACGGTCATGCTCGACACAAGTGTATAGATACTCGTCACCATGCCTATACATCGTACTCGACAAATAGCAATTAACAAATAAGACTCTACTCCTATTCCCTCAAGCCAAAGTTAGACCAAACACTTACCTCAACTTCCACAGCTAAATCAATCCACAACGACCGCCTTCCCTCTTAAATTCGGCTCCAACTCAATCAAATCTATGAAATAACGACTTTACAACATTAATATAAGCTAAACAAATCAAACCCAATGCCTAAATATAGTTTTCTAAGCCTTCTTCCCAAAATTCCAAAAATCGACCCTGGGCCCGCTTGGTCAAAACCCGAGGTTCGAACCAATTTCACATCACCCATTCCCCCACGAGCCCGGATATACAATTTGTTTTCAAATTCAACCCCAAAACGAGGTCTAAATCAAGAAAAATCAAAAAGCCCTAACTCTACCCATTTCCCCCAATTTCTACCCTAAATTACATGATTTGAGCCTAAGAATTTGATAAATGATGAAGGAAAATGAAGGAAACAAGTTAAATAATACTTACCCAAGACGTTTTGGTGAAGAAGAGCTCTAGAAATTGCCTATGGGCTGTGGAGAAGATGAGTTCGTGTGTTTTTGGGTGAAAAATCCCGTCACTGTTCTGTTTTGGGTATTTAAAATCACTGGGCAAAATTGCCCTTCGCGTTTGCGGAAGGAAGCTCGTGTTCGCGAAGGGTAACACTAATAGGCCATCGCGATCGCGAGACGGGTATCGCGAACGCGGAGAAGAAAAATGCTGGGGTCCAGGAATTTGGTCTATGCGAACGCGTGGAGCTTCACGCGATCGCGATGAAGGAAGTCTGGCAAGCTACGCGAACGCGGTCCAGTGTACGCGGACGCGAAGAAGAAAAGAGGGCTAAGACCTCAGGGTCCAATAACACTACGCGATCGCGTGATAATGGACGCGAACGCGATGTAGGAGAAGTCTAAAGCTTCGCGAACGCGGAAGAGGCGTCGCGAACGCGAAGAAGAAATTGCCTGCAACAGCTGAAGCCAAAAACCTGCTACTTTCCTAAGTTCGAAATCACTCCGAAACACCTCCGAAACACTCCCGAGCCCTCGGGGCTCCTAACCAATCACATGCACTAACTCAACACATCCTACGAACTTAACCATGCGATCAAATCGCCAACATAACATCAAAAATGAGGAATCAAACCTCAAAATCATCACTTTTTCATCAAACTTCATAAACTTTCATTTATAGATATTTAGGTCCGAAACACGTCAAATGACGTCCGATTTCAACCAAATTTCACAGAAAGCGCTTAAACCACATATCAGACATGTACCGGGCACCGGAACCAAACTACGGGCCCGATACCAACACGTTCTAATCAATTCCCTTTTCAAATTTCCATATTAATTTCTGAAAAATAATTTCACAGAAAAATTCATTTCTCGGGCATGCGAGTCTCATATTTTTCTACGGACCCTCCAGGACCGTCCAATCACGGGTCCGGGTCCGTTTACCCAAAATGTTGACCAAAGTCAACTTTAATCCTATTAATATCAAAATTCATCAATTTTTACACAGAATTCATAATTAAGCTTTCCGGCTACGCGCCCGGACTGCGCACGCAAATCGAGGCAAGTAAAAATGAGGTTTTCAAGGCCTCGGAAGCACGAAATGTAAGGAAAAATAGGTGATGACCCCTTTGGGTCGTCACATGGAGTTAGGATATTGTTCAACCACACTTGGTTGATGTAATTGTTCATTGCTAGACGAACACCTTCGAAGATTAATTGTGCTAGGTAGTATGTGTTTTGAAGGACTATGGTAGTTTCTCTCCCCTCCAACATAATGTTGAAGGAGATTTTATGTCCCAGTAATCCCATCTCCACCCACGACATTGGTTGATGATTATGTGGCAATGGTGGTTGAATCAAGATCCTTCTTGGTTGTTGATTTGGATTCTGGGGGGTTTGGGATGGATTGTTTGCCATATTTGGTGCTAGGTTGACTCTTTGAAGTTGAATTAGATGATAACGTCTCCTTACTGATATTGTCACTTGGCATTTTCCTTAAGAGTTAGTGAATTTATGGAATGCGAAGGATCAGGTGTGCAGAATGGAGTAAAGTTTCCTAGGTTTTCAATGATTGGATTGTTGTTTTGCATGCAAATCGACTGGGTTTGTGTATATTTATTGGAGATTTTAGAGATTTGGGGTGAATGGGATTGGTTTGTACCTACGTGGGAAATTGCCATGGCCATCTGTTCATTGGTTGTGTTTTTGCATGCCAGATGTTGTGTGTTAGGGTTTGCATGCAAATTGTTTATATTAGCCAAGTTTAGTTTTGCCTTGTCTGAGTTGAGGGGATTATGATTAGTAGGGTCATGGATAGTGAGAGGGGTTCTGTTGGTTAGGGGGGAATTATTGTTAGTTGTAAGAGGGGATAGGTGGAAAGGGGTGGTGGGGTTAGTTATTGGGGCAGTGGGTGGTATAGTATGGGTACGTAGTGGGTCCCCTTGCTTGATATTATTAGAATTTAAAAAATTAGTAATTACGTGATTAGTGGTGTTAGAAGATTTATCCAAAACCATGTTTGCCTCTTCAAGTAGCTGAAAGTGGTTTATGGTTTTTATGCCTTTGGTTGAAAGATCTACGCTATTGGGAGGTAATTGAGGTGGGTTTGCATTTTTATTTTTATACACATATTTTTGAGTAGTTAGAAATTTACCTGATTTTGCCTCAAAAATATTGACATTAATACCTGAACCTTGGTGTTTTCCTGACAGTTTTGAAGTAGTGTTCATAGAGCTCCATCTCTTTCCTTTATTGAACGAGACAGTCCTCCAAATCTCTTCCTGCTTCTCTTGCTCGATTTTTGATTTTGGTGTCTCGTTTTTGTGTTCTTCCTGGGTTTGAATAGATTTTACATGGGGGCACTGTTTTATTGGGTGGCCTAAGTGACCACAATTTTTACATAATAGGTTCTCCCGCTAGCAGTGGATATATTGTTTATGGGAGCCAATGAAAATGAAAGGTGTTACTGATTTGTTTAATGGAAGCTCAACACAAAGGTGAGCATATCTTCCACGGAGTGTCGCTGAGGTGCAAGCATCAATTTTTAGCAACCTACCTATTGTGCTGCCCACTTTTTGAAGGATCATTCCATCGTAGAATTCTGTGGGGAGTTGAGGTAGCCTGATCCAAATTGCAGTAAAGGATTGGGTAGCTTGAGATGCCACAAAATTAGGAACCCAGTGCTGGACATAAAGGAAGTGACTATAGATGAACCATGGTCCTTTTTGGATGGCATTTGTCATATTTTCTTCTTTGTTAAAGCGGACAATATAATAATCTTCTCCTAGATCAATTAATGGAAAAGATTCACTTGGTTTCCATAGGTCCGTTAGTTTCTTTTTTAAAACATCATGAGGGATTCTTTTTTCTTGTTGTATGATTATTACGGAATGTCTCCATGGGTAGTTGATTCGTTGCTTGTCTTACATGGTGATAGGTACTGAAATTTGATGATCAAGTTGGGGAGTCTGTGGGGAGGTTCCATTCTCAAAGTTGTAGTGGATGTCCATAGGGAATTGGTGTGGAGCAGGTGAGGCTAGTGAGATGTTATTTTCCATTTCATTGGCTAGTAGTTTGTCCTTAAAAGAAATGGATTCAGTGTCCATTGGCTTTAGGGGAGAGTTTATGGCCGGTGGTTTAGCAGGAATGGCCGATTGGTTGATGTGCTGTGGCATAAGGGAATTCCGATGGGATTTCTTGGTTTTTAGGATTTTAGAGAGAAGTTCCCAAAGCAAAGAATGGAATCAAAGTTGATTCGCTCTCTTTCATTTTTCTTCTTCTTTCTCTTCCCCTAACATGTTACTTCCTCCATCACTAGATGAAAGCTACAGCATCAAGGATCTTTCAAATTTCAGGATGCAAATCTCTGAAATCACCAATTTATGTTAGGATATGTTTATGAAATCTGTGCACCTACTATTCCGCTATCCTATACAAATGTAAAAAAAATTCTTATGACAAACGCAAGCATGAATAATGTAGATTAACAGGACAAACACTTAGTTTGTCTAATATAGACAGTCACATAAAAGTGTAAGTAAAGGAAGAAAAAAAGTGGATAGGCTGGCAAGAAAGGAAGAAAGATGATTTATAATTAAAGGAAATACACATAAAAGTGAGCAAAAAAATAAAGTAAATACATATGTTTCAATGAGGAAGGAATTCGACTCAGAAGAAGGTTGAGGAAACGTTTGACAGTTTGAGCAAAAAAAAAAGAGACGTTTCATTAAAGTTGTAATCATACATAATAATCTGGAAAGTAATTAAGAGACATAATAGATGTGAAATAAGAAAACTAATGCAGCGTTTCAGGAATTTAATTTTTTGGATTTATTAATTGAGTTTGTTGTGTAAAAATCAGAAGAAAAAGACCTAAAAGTTCTGAAAAAATAGATGAATACATTTCCTCATCAATAAGAGATGCTACATCACTTTTTAAGAGCTCTGCTTTAGATTTATATATATATATATATATATATATATATATATATTATTTGCTATAGAAGTTTTAAATTGCTGGAAGATCAAAGATGGCAATCAGGGTACGTAGTTTTATGAATAATTCTTTTAGTCATTTCTATTATCATTAGTGCTACATAGCTTATGGCTTGTAGTTACAAAAAAAATGGCTTTTAGGTTCTCGGTCGGTTTGAAATGGCTGTTGAGCCAACAAAAAGTTATGGTCGAGAGGCTATTTTGGCTGTTGATGAACAATTTGGAAATGTTGTTTTCCTTGAATGATAGACTTCTTTAGTTTAGATTCTGGGTGAATTTACAATATATATCTCGAAATAAGAACATACAAAATGTAACCTTATGTCTTATCAAATTAATTGTCGGTTGCTTGTAATATATTGTGGTTTTGAGATGGAGGTGGATCGATGGATTCAGCTTACAATTTCGTAGATTTTCATTCACTGTCAATTGAAAACTGTGTTTCCGGATAGAAATTTCAGAAATCATCTATCTGATTGAGTGGGTTTAATTTGTTTATTCTTATTGCAATGTATCATAAATTGTTATCTTATGATGGATATTTTGTGCTTGTCATGCCTGTATGGCTTCTTAAAATTCAGAATCATGAAATCTATTTATTTATTTGTTTGTGCAGCTGTGGTACTTGATGGTATGAGCTAAACTTCGTCTACTCGAAATAATACTGCTACCATTGGTTCCAAGTAGGGGAAACCCATAAAGAAAGGGATGATCTCTCTTCTTGTGCATTTGGAGCAGCGAATAACAAAACGTCTGTGCAGGAAATGTGGCAACCATGCATATTGGAAGTGCATACGACGAGACGATAGTGCTGCTTCTTGCCCAGTTGTACTTGTGGCAGATTCATCAGATCCTCTGGCAGTGAAATAACCACTATGACATCAAAACCGCTCCTTGCATCTGGTATGATTAATATTCTTGTGAATAGCAGCAAGTTTTTGGCACGTGCTTGTGAAATCATAATGACAATGTCGGTGAAATATGCAAATACGAGGTGCTTTCTTTTATGAATTGTCTACTAAAATTGTTGGATTTTGTTGTTTAATAACAAAAGAAGTGTGAATGGAAAATGGTGGGAAAAGAAATGGAGGGAAGTGAAATTTTGAATGAGTTCACTAATGCACTTTGTTCCTCATTGGTAGAAGGAAAGAAAATCTTTGTGTATATAAAGAGAAGATCATCTTTTAGCTCTTAAAGAGCTAAGAAGAAGGCAAGCCTCGCGCCGTCGTTGTCGCTCGGTGTTACTCCCAAACGCACACGCAAGTATACGTGGTCGACAAGTAATATAGGATTGTAAGTCCAGATATCGTACCCACAGGGACTTGTGATTAACTATCAACTAAATTAAACCCAACAATTAATCTATTCAAGTGAATCCAAAGTATGAATATATTTAACTAAAGATAATCTAGAGTAATAAACTGAGAAACAAAGGAAACAAGTTGGTGAATTATAGAGACGAATTCAATGTGAGTGAATATTCTAGAGCTATGGGTTAGCTAACAATCCCGTTGAGTTTTCTACCTAAATTGTCTAATTAATTTATCTAGTTTATTGATTGACGGGGTTAATATTGCTCGTAGCCTTCTCCCGAAGTACAACTCGCCTATTCAAGCTAACCTAACGCCTATATTCCTATGGAATTAGGATTAACAAGAACGCATTTATAATTCCCGTATAATAACCAAGCAAGGTGATTAGGTATATTCCTATCCTAACCGCAAATCCGCTCCCCCTAAGAGTTAAGATCTTGCTCTACTCAATCTTATATGCAATCTAGAATTCCCTCTCCCGAGTTCAATCCTAGATTCGTATATAGTATTCAATTGGTGATCAAGCAATCAAATAATTAAGCGCAAGATTGAATAAATAAATCAATATGATAAAATAATAAGAACAATTCAAGCTTCAAACTACAACGTTCATGTAGCACCCAAAACTCTAGAACAAAGAAACTATGAAATTAAAGAAAGAGAAGAGAAGAAAAACTAGTTAGAAGCCTCCTCCAAGCGTTGTGTGTGTTCCCCCACGTGAATTCTCCTCCAAAATATGTTAGATCTCTCTAAAGTGGCGTCCTCTCCTTCAAAAATAGGTTCAGTCTTGCTTTTATACGTGTTGGGTAGGTCTAGGGCCGAAATAAACTTGTCCCGGGCGAAATAGGACACATTTCACGTCACCGGCGCCCAGCCCGGCGCCAGGCGCCCTCCATAGCGCCCAAATATTTGTGCATACTGTTTTTGGCGCCACAGGTGGCGCCAGGCGCTGCCTGTGGCGCCCAACTGGCCCTTTTTTCCCGGTTTCGTTCGTTTTGGCTCAAATCTTGCGCGTTTCGTCCTGTTCCGTTTGGTATTTGGAAAAATGTAAAACATGAAAGTTGTAGCCCTTTGAGTTAGCTTTCCAACCATATATTGTCGAGACTAAATGGAGTTCTGACCAAAAAGTTATATCCATTTTACTAGACAATGCGCAATATGCCTACTCGATTCTTCGTTCGCTCTAACTATCATCCGTTGACCCCCAAACACGATTCCGGCTCGTATCCTTGGGCTTTTACTCAGACTTCAAAGCTCCAAATCACTTGAATTCATTCCATAACATCTACATAGCTCGGAATCACTCCTACAAGACATAAAACACACCGTTAGTGCAAAACACTAGCGATTAAAGCGCAAACTCAACTAAAGTGTAGTAAATTAGAGTGTAATAATCGACTAAAATACGTAATTATAGCCTATCATCAACACCCCACACTTAAACGTTGCTCGTCCTCGAGCAATGGGACTATCTAATAAACCCCCCCAACTACGTACAAGTATCAATTATAGAGGAGTACTTTAACTTTTACCCACACACTATACCCTAGACTATGATCAATACCGGCACACAAGCATGAACACACAAAAATTCACATTATTCCCGTCTAAGCATGCCCAAGTATAATATTTTACTTCAATCAATTCCAACAACCTATTTGTCACCACCCAACCTCAAAAGCCGACTTGTAACCACTAAGCACCCTCAATTCATGCACTTACCTAACAAGAAAGTTTACAACATTACCAATCATTCATGAGATCATGTGCTCTTACCAACAAACAAATGAGTGACTTTAGATAGTCCATACACTCAAATATACTTTTGAATATAGATTAAGGACATCGCACAATTGAACCAAATTCACTCACTCTCACAAAGAATTCATATGCATCTCGTGGTCGTACCATAAGCTTGCCCGTAGTGTATATCTCTACTAATTTAAGCTAGCCAAATCTAGGATCAATTAGGACTTTTAAGGTTGTAATGTAGGCTAAGGGACGGGTAGGATATATTTTGGACTAGTGGCTAACCCTCCTAAGCACTTTAATACACTACATTTACAATTCAAGCTCATATTCTTCTCAACCAAATCACTTGTCATACTCAACATATCCCTCTTTTTAATTAAGCACTTCTCTACTTTTCACTAGCGCAAATTATTAAGAATTGGAGGTGTTTTCTACATACTTTTACTATCATTTTTTTTCTTTAAATTTTTCTTTCTCTTTTTTTTCTTTTTCGCACACTCCATACAATAAAGTTCATCGGCTAGTGACCTTTAATTTCAACTTTAGTGCACCAACGGGCCTTTCCATAGTTCCACTCAAAAGCTACTCCCCAATCTCTAACCTTACTTCTTTTAGCGACTAAGTGCCTTAGGAGGTAAAGGTTCAATCAATATCAAATTAAGAACAAAATAGGGGTATGGCTTGTAATGTGACTGCCAAAGAAAGGTCTATAGGCTCAAAGGGGCTAGCAACGGAAAATTTTATTTTTATGTGACAAGCACATCCATGATCAAGCAAGAAAATGCCTACGTCATCTCCTAGATTAGCACACTTACAATTTCGCTTCAATTAACACACGGGGCAAGTTCTAGACTACACAGGATAGCATAGAAAATCACAATTCCTCACACACACGTTGCACATGACTCAATCAAGACGGTTCTGTTCAACTCTCAAGTCAAGCAAGCACAATAAAATGAGAATATTAAGCAACCTTGCACTATGTAGCATACAAGTCAAACAACTGAGAAAAGGCGTCATAAAATAGGTTATTTACTTTACTTAGGCTTCACAATTCAAACAAAATACAAGGGAAAAACAGAATGTATGTCATAGCCTATTGTGCCAGCATCAACCATGTCAATGAGTATCTCGGAGCGACTTAGTTTCTTCCTAAACTACTCCTAAAAAAGATAAAGTACCCGGTTCGAGCTACACCCTTGGAAAAGAACCGGCGCCCAAAGAAAAACCAAGGGATATTACCTAACTATCCTAAAAAAAACTTTTTGGTATTTTTAATCGGACTTTTATCCCTCAAGAAAATTGTTCAAAAGATCCATCATCGGGAAAAGTCAGAACTTTTTCTAAATTATTTTTTTTTAACAAAAACTACTACACTAAGAACGAGTACTACAACTACACTAAGAACGAGTACTATAACTAAGCTAAGATAGCACAGAAAATCACCCAGACAATCTCCTCACCCCACACTTAAAATTTTGCAATGTCCTCAATGCACACTAAAAATAACAAGAGGGTAAAAGAAACTCCCTGGTAGGCCAAAGGCCGAAGAATTAGCAGCTCACGGGATACTCAGACTTCTCCTTGGTATGATCCCTTGTGCGGGTACCTCACACTTAGTTTCAACCACCTGCTCGCTTTTGCACATGCCTCTTGGCTTTGATTCCATGCTCGTACTCCTACAAAATACAAAAATAATACTACAAAAAAAATATTAACACAATAAAATAAAATAAAATAAAAGAAAAAATTTTGGGTTGCCTCCCAACAAGCGCCTTATTTAACGTCGCGGCACGACGCCATCACTTTCACCACTTTTCCTTCCACTTTGAGGATATGAATTGCGCCCCCATTTTTGCATCAATTTTTGTGTCACGTTCTTAGGGCGGTGGTGTGAAAATAAATGAACCAAGCAATAGGTGTCGCATCTTGCACTTCTTGGCCTTTAAGTGAGGAATGTCGTTTTGTCTCCTTGACATCATAAATTTCAGAATATAAGCACTTTGTTCCTCATCCATTGACTCCTCCATATGCTCGACTGGATCAATTCCCATGTCACCAACCAAACACAATGTTGAAAAATGTTTAGAATGAGGTCCAATACGCTCTAACTCCAAAATTACATTATTTTTGACATCCTCAATTTTGAGCTCTTCGTCAACCTTGGAATCATTAATAATATTTTGGTCGAATAATTGGTATTCTCGTTTTAGCTCCTCAATTTGGTCTAGAAGATCCTTTTCAGCTTCACACAACTCATCACTGAATTGTTGGGAGTTACACGCATCAACTTTTGCACTCAATTGAGCCTCTAAGTCGTGAATAGAACTTCCAAATTGATCGATCTCTTGTCCCAGTTCAGCTCTTCCTTCTATAAATTGTTGCATCTCATTCATAATCTTCTCACGGAAACCTTTATATTCCTCTAATAATTTCCCGTGCATATCAAGAATGCGAACATCGTGTTCTACATCATCCAATTCGTTACTCCTGTCAAACTCACAAGAATTATTAGAATCGACATAAGAAGGGATTGGAGTAGGATAACAACACTTAGGACAATTATTCCAATTTCCATCACAAATAGTACAGGAAGGAGATGGTGCACACAACTCGGTACTAGGAATATTTTTACAATATTGCCACAAGTGGGGTCCTTTACAATATGGACAAGGATCACAAAAACAAGAATACTTACTATCCCACTACTTTTCGTTCAAAGATGCCATGTAAAAAAAATTAAAATATAATACTAACTACACTAGACTAAAATTAAAAACTTAAATAGATAAAAAGTAAAAATCTAATCTAGTAAAATAGTTAATTTCTTAGTCCCCGGCAACAGCGCCAAAAACTTGTTACTCCCAAACGCACACGCAAGTATACGTGGTCGACAAGTAATATAGGATTGTAAGTCCAGATATCGTACCCACAGGGACTTGTGATTAACTATCAACTAAATTAAACCCAACAATTAATCTATTCAAGTGAATCCAAAGTATGAATATTTAACTAAAGATAATCTAGTGTAATAAACTGAGAAACAAAGGAAACAAGTTGGTGAATTATAGAGACGAATTCAATGTGAGTGAATATTCTAGAGCTATGGGTTAGCTAACAATCCCGTTGAGTTTTCGACCTAAATTATCTAATTAATTTATCTAGTTTATTGATTGACGGGGTTAATATTGCTCGTAGCCTTCTCCCGAAGTATAACTCGCCTATTCAAGCTAACCTAACGCCTATATTCCTATAGAATTAGGATTAACAAGAACGCATTTATAATTCCCGTATAATAACCAAGCAAGGCGATTAGGTATATTCCTATCCTAACCGCAAATCCGCTCCCCCTAAGAGTTAAGATCTTGCTCTACTCAATCTTATATGCAATCTAGAATTCCCTCTCCCGAGTTCAATCCTAGATTCGTAGATAGTATTCAATTGGTGATCAAGCAATCAAATAATTAAGCGCAAGATTGAATAAATAAAATAATATGATAAAATAATAAGAACAATTCAAGCTTCAAACTACAACGTTCATGTAGCACCCAAAACTCTAGAACAAAGAAACTATGAAATTAAAGAAAGAGAAGAGAAGAAAAACTAGTTAGAAGCCTCCTCCAAGCGTGGTGTGTGTTCCCCCACGTGAATTCTCCTCCAAAATATGTTAGATCTCTCTAAAGTGGCGTCCTCTCCTTCAAAAATAGGTTTAGTCTTGCTTTTATACGTGTTGGGTCCTAGGGCCGAAATAAACTTGTCCCGGGCGAAATAGGACACATTTCACGTCACCGGCGCCCAGCCCGGCGCCAGGCGCCCTCCATAGCGCCCAAATATTTGTGCATACTGTTTTTGGTGCCACAGGTGGCGCCAGGCGCTGCCTGTGGCACCCAACTGGCCCTTTTTTCCCGGTTTCGTTCGTTTTGGCTCAAATCTTGCGCGTTTCGCCCCGTTCCTTTGGAATTTGGAAAAACGTAAAACATGAAAGTTGTAGCTCTTTGAGTTAGCTTTCCAACCATATATTGTGTAGACCAAATGGAGTTTTGAGCAAAAAGTTATATCCATTTTACTAGACAGTGCGCAATATGCCTACTCGATTCTTCGTTCGCTCTAACTATCACCCGTTGACCCCCAAACACGATTTTGGCTCGTATCCTTGGGCTTTTACTCAGACTTCAAAGCTCCAATTCACTTGAATTCATTCCATAACATCTATATAGCTCGGAATCACTCCTACAAGACATAAAACACACCGTTAGTGCAAAACACTAGCGATTAAAGCGCAAACTCAACTAAAGTGCAGTAAATTAGAGTGTAATAATCGACTAAAATACGTAATTATAGCCTATCATCACTCGGCTCGGCTTCGGCCCATGACCCGCGACCCGGTCCTGTCTGTTTTTCTTTCCCGAATTATTTTAAATCCGTTTTACATTTCCCGCAATATTTTCAATAGCCATGGCTGTTCTGAAACAGTATCACACCTGTTCCAACAGCTATGACTGTTCTGAAAGGTTGCAAACCTTTTCAGAAATAGCACCAAATTGGCTATAAATATACCTCAAATACCAGAATATTTACTTACGAAATTTTCTGATAATCTTCTTCTTCTTCTGCACAAAAATTCCAGTGTGTTTTACAGGCTTCGAGTGGTTCACTGTTCATCGGCGTTTTTGGTACCAACACTCCGGTGAGTTAAATCGTTCTATCCTGGGAGGATATATTCCAGAACTTCGGGTACTTGAGGGGAATAATTTCCTTAAGGACACACTGTGTATTCAGTGGGCTCGATTTGTTCCTATACCATTTTTTAGAATTTATTTCTACTAACTTTCTGTTTCTATTTTTCAGAAAAATTATTGTTTTTATTTATTTACAGCAATACAGATTATTAACAAAGATTATATTGGATTATAGATGAGTTAGGGGATTGAGATTTTTTCTTTCCTCCTTGCGAGATGCCGTGGAAGCCCCTACTTGAGGGATGTGATTTCTACATATATAAGAAACAGAAATGTCAAGAAAGTTACGTGGATTTGAAGTAGGTAAATGTAGTATTATTTCTGATTTATTATTTGAGTTCTTTCTTTATACAGTTCCCTTTTTAGTGGTTGAAATTGTCACCTAAATCATTAAGGACCTTTGATACTCTGTAGTAATGACATTATCTCTTTCTTTAGTCCTCCCAATAGCCAATCGTCAAGCCGCCTACAGGGGCGTATGTGCGTCTGTAGCCCTATAACACCGGGTTACTTGAACCCATAACTTTTGACGTGAGATACAAATTTATATATAAAAAATTACTAGAATCACAATAAATTATAGATATGAACCCATAACTTTAAGGATATAATGAGTTCAATAGTAAGATCCTTAAAGGTTGAACCCATAGAGTTTAAATTTTGGATCTGCCTCTACCCGCCTACCATGAGAGTGTAAAGAAAATGCACGAATAGGGGTCGAGTCGAGATCAGCAAAGGTTTGAAGAGGTAATTTCTACCTCATTTACATACTACATTTTACATTTTTAAAAAACAACAAAAGAATACAGTTGAATTTTGATCTTCATACTAGCGTTGGACTTCCCTTCAGCACAACTTTGGCTCCTTTCATTATATATGGTCTACCATATGCATGCTTGGATTGCGCTCCATATCTTCTTCATTCTCTTGCCGAGTCGTTTCACTTTCCAGCTGCTAAGTAGTTCTTCTCTGCTTGTTATCATTGTCCAAAGATATTACAAAGTAGACTCTAGAGCTGGGAAGTTGTCACGTGTAACGATCCGATAGGTTGTTTTGAGCTCTAGCGCGTCGTTCGGCGGTTTGAGGCCACGAGCAGCTTTATTTCAGGTATTATAACTCGTACTCGTGGTCGGAATTGAATTTCGGGAAGTTCGGAGTCGATTTGGAAAAAAGAATTCTCATTTCGGAAACCTTAAGTTGCAAGAATTGACTAAGAGTGGATTGTTGAGTAAACGACCTCGGAATCGGGATTTGAAGGTTCCAGCAGGTTCGTATGATGATTTCGGACTTGGGTGTATGTTCGGATCATATTTTGGATGACCCGGGAGCGTTTTGGCGCCTATTGTAGATGTTAGCATTTTAGAAGAATTTTATAAATTTGGGTTGAAGTGCATTTCAATGCTACCGATGTCCGTTGAGGATTTCGAGTCTGGGAATAGCTCTGTGTGGTGATTCTGGTATTGGGAGCGCAATCGGAAATGGATTTGGAGGTCCGTAGGCCATTCTGGAGTCATTTAGCGAAAGTTAGAAATTTGAAGGTTTTTGAGAAGTTTGACCGATAGTTGACTTTTTGATATCGGGGTCGGATTCTGATTCCGGAAGTTGGAGTAGGTCCGCAATATCGGATGTGACTTGTGTGCAAAATTTGAAGTCATTCCTGATTGATTTGATATATTTCGGCACAAAATATAGAAGTTGGAAGATTTGAAAACTCATAATTCGATTCGATGGACGATTCATGATTTCGACGTTGTTCGATGTGATTTGAGGCCTCGAGCGAGTTCATATCATATTTTGGGACATGTTGGTATAATTGGCTAAGGTCCCGAGGGCCTCGGGTGGATTTCGGAAGGTTAACGGAATGGATTTCGGACAAAGAAAGCAGCTGAAATTCTGTTGCAGAAGCTGTTCACCAGAAAATTTCTGATGCGAGGAGTCGATTTTGGAAGCTCACATCTTGCAATCTATAAGGAATATGAAAATTTGCAAAATATGAAAGTTGTAGCCCTTGCATTCTAATTTCCAGAAAAATAAACCATTCATCATTTGGATATCTGTATAGAATGTTATAATCCATTGAATGAAGGCTGGTAAAGCTGTTTTGCAATTTCCCCAGAAATTTTTGATGCGAGGAGCCTATTTTGGAAGCTTATATCCCGAAATTCATAAGGAAACTAAAAGTTTAGAAAACGCAAAAGTTGTAGATCTTTGATTCTACTTTCTATAAAGTTAAATCATTCATCATTTGGATATTTGTACAGAAAGTTATGGTCCGTTGACTGAAGGATGATAGTAGTTCATTTTTGCCCGAGAATTAGGCAAAGTCGCATTTCATACATGTGACTTGCCTAGGCAGAATGCTTAAAAACGGGAGTCAGCCATTTTTACTCATTTTTGAGTTTTGAGTCTCGGATTTGGGCGATTTTTGGAGCTTTTGGAAGAGGGTTTTCACCTAGCACTTTGAGGTAAGTAATTTCTACACGGCATTAGTTTAATATATAGATTATGGATAGATTAACATGTAAAAATTGGTGAAATCAAGGGTTTAGATGAAAACCTAGGTTTTGTATAAAAATGAGATTTGACCACGAAAATGGTTATGGAATTTGGTAAAAATTATATATTTGACTTCATAAGGTTATGGGTAACAACTTTCTTCGGAAATTTCCGGAATCCGGGCACGTGGGCCCGGAGGTGAATTTTAGGAATCTTACATTTAGGGTTGGGTAATCACCTTAATAGTTGGAATATGAATTTTTGAACATCTATTGATTAGTTTATACACTATTTCATTAGTTTTGGATTGTTCCGCACCAAATTGAGGGTTTGAGCATAATCTTGGACCGGAAAGTGGGCTTCGGGGCGAGGTAAGTCTCATTTCTAACCTTGTAAGAGGGAATTATTCCCATAGGTGAAATAATTAAATATGTGCTTCTATTTGTGGGGGCTACGTACGCACGAGGTGACGAGAGTCCGTGCGTAGCTACTATTATGCTTAAGTCCGGGTAGTCTAGGACCCGAAAGCATGCTATACTTGAAATATTTGTAACCTTATTGACAATTTAAATTGCTTAAATCATATCGAGTTGGTAAATGAATTTCTAAAGAAATTAAACATCATTTTCTTGACCGTTAAAGAGAAGTTGCCATTTGTATGGGTAATTGTTTCCTGATGAATTCTTGATTGACTGTTTGATGTGTTTATTTATATTTGACTGCATCGCATGTATGATTCGCGAGCGGGGTAATAGATGCATCTATGGTTCGTGCCATTCAACACTCTGGCAGTGCACACTTTAAATATTATGTTGGATCGGACCGTATGACCTCGGCATGATTTGCGCATGCTTGTATTGCTTGCCTTGAAATTTATATATGTTAATATTTGTTTCTCCCTGGCCTGAGGTAAATGTATAAATGATGAAAATGAATTTGGGAATTTCCTATAAACGAATGAATTGTTTACTTGCCTCATGCTATTTGAGTTACCGTCATTTTTATGAAAATTTCCGATTTATTAAATTATTGGTATATTATCATTGGACCACTAGTAAGTGTCAAAGTCGACCTCTCGTCTCTACTTCTGCGAGATTAGACGGGATACTTACTGAGTACATGTTGTTTTTGTACTCATGCTACACTTGCTATGTTTTTTTGTTGCACAGGCACATGTACCTCTAACGACCTAATGGGCGTAGCAGCATGGATGATACGGAGACTTAGGCGAGCTGTATCTCTCGAGGCGACCCGCACCCAGCATAGTCTCTTTCAGTGTATTGTATTTACTTCCTGTCCAAATCTATATTCCACATAGTTATTGTACTTCATTTGATTTCCTAGTGATTTCTCATGCACTTGTGACACTGGGTTCTAGGATGATTGTGGGATATTTAATAATAAATATTGTAAATATTTTTATTTATTCAGTGATGATTACCTTTTTACTAGTTAAATTAAAGAAAATTATGGTTCCTAAAATATTAAAATGAGAGTTTAGTTAATTATTCAATGTTGGCTTGCCTAACCGAGATGTCTGGCGCCATCACGGCCTTTGATGGATTTTGGGTCGTGACAACATGGTATCAGAGCACTAGGTTCCCTTAGGTCTCACGAATCATGAGCAAGTCTATTAA
This sequence comes from Nicotiana attenuata, assembly GCF_001879085.1. Lineage (NCBI taxonomy): Eukaryota > Viridiplantae > Streptophyta > Magnoliopsida > Solanales > Solanaceae > Nicotiana > Nicotiana attenuata. The sequence goes on from NW_017672515.1 coordinate 122,958, forward strand.
AGTCTTGCGGATCGGTACGAAGATGTCTGTACTTATTTTCGAGAGGCTACATGGCTGTTAGGAGCACTTCCCTTCTTGATTCCTCATCGTGCGGTTTGATTCCTTTGAGTCTTACGCCCTTATTTCATTCATATTCAATCCTACGCGACGTGAAGCGCTTGTTATCAAATTAGGAACCGAGGAACTGTAATGATACTACAAATATGGTACGGGATGTGCTCCTGGCATAGTTGATTGGGCTACTGTCGTCGCCTTGCGGAAGGATATTCGGTCACTTCAGTTCGGTAGCTGCACTTCTAAGAGCTTTGAGGCTATGCACAGGTTGCTATGATGCTCATGAACGGTTATCGCGCAATATTGACATGATGGTAGGATACTTGCCTATGTGTTGGGGCAGGGAACGACTTGAAAGGAGGTCTACTTAGTTAATGATTCAGAGATTCGGTATTTTATTTTTGGTAGAGGAAGGGCAATCGGACTATGAATGTTCAGGTTGGGTCGATGGAGTAACAAGACTCAGTGTTTTGAAGTGTAGTGGAATTTTCATCTGTGACGTGGTATCGTCGTCCTTGATTGAATATGATAAGTTCGCCGATGTTATGGTTTTTTTTCAATTCGCCTTTGGGGCAGGGTATTGTGAAATGATGGGAAGCGACTGTCAGAGATCGCGATGTGCGGTTGTTCGGGATTGAACCGGTGTTTCTAGTGTTGATGGCTCAAGAAAGATGATCTTCGGGGAGATTTAAAGTTAGTAGCGATCTGTTGATTCAAATGCTGCAGAGATAGGGATTAAATTAAGGCGACAACTGGGCAGCAAGGGATGAGGAAGGACAAGTGGGAAGTGTCATGTGGTGGTTAAATTACTAAGGAAGCCAGGTGTAAGAAGCGGAAATCAAATAGTTTCTTAAAGAAGAGGGTTTGGCCAAAGTGGGAGAGTGGCAGAGAAGCATATGGGTGCAGTGGCAGGATAACTGCACACATTGAGGGAAGTTTGGAATGATATGAGAATTTTAGTGGACGGTGATTGGGCCTACGAGCTCAATTCGAAACGTTGGCTGGTATACGACGGGGGATTGGATATGATGGAAAGGATTTGCTTGATATGAAGAAGGATACCACATGACTTTAGATAGAAAGATATTATCGCACATTTAGTTGATGTCCACGAGGAGTGAATGGATTTGTGCAGCTGGTGGATGAGCACGGGCCCATGATGGGTTATTGGTGTCGTAGTGATTGTACCCCGTGCAACGACGTTGGAAGATGTCGGTAGGTAATTTCCACAGGTGGGTTATCTCCAGTGAGCAGGTCAGCGATCGCGTGGTTGGTGAAGCTTCTGCGGAGGATTTCACTGACTATCCAGTAAGAGGTCGAATATGCGAATGTTGCTAGAGATTCAGAGCGTTCATGAAATACTAACGGAAGGATTTCGAGGAATTTGGAGGTTTGATTGAGCAAGATCATGTCAATAAGAGATAAAGAATCTTGGTAGGCTATAGAGTGGTGCAATAGTGGCTTCAAGTTAAGTGGGAGAGTCCCACCGCCTATGATTGGATTGCGTAGTCGTCTATTTGTGAGATCTCGGGTTATTGGTGTATTGGCAAGTTATTACAGCTAAGGAAAAGAACATAAGTGGTCATTTGAGGCAAGGGATTTGATGAAGATGTGCTACGGTTGGCCTTACTGGATCGTGTTCAGGCTTTGGGGGAGGTTCAGGATTTATGCTTTATCACAGGTTTATTGTCCCTAAGCCGAGGGTCTCCCGGAAACAACCTCTCTACCCCCTACGGGGTAGGGGTAAGGTCTGCGTACACATTACCCACCCCAGACCCCACTGGGTGGGATTCTACTGGGTTGTTGTTGTTTATAGATGCGGGTTTCAAGTAAAATGATTCGGTCAGGTGCTTCTTCGAGAGGGTGTTCATGTGCTAGAAGATTCTTGGAGTTGATTATATTCGGGACCATGTCATAATGGGTGGCTCTCAATAACAGTCGTAGTGGACTCAAATGTTAAAGTGTGGTGTCTAAGGATTTTGAGTCTATAAGTATGGTTAAAAATCGAGCTTTTGTAGCGGATTATGAAAGGAGGCTTGGACTGTTCTATGATATCTTCGGCTTGCAGTATAACATTTGGGGAAAGAGAGAAAATGACTTCGTATTCGTAGGAGAGTTATCAGAATGGGCGTATCAGTTGAGGATGCGAATATGCGCGCAAGGAAGGTATGAAATGGTTCGTGGAATTAGAGACAACATGGTCTCGTGTTGCAAGGCCACTCGCGATGAGGGCGGGTTGAGTGCGTTATGTGTTGAACGGTGTTATTATTATCTCTAAGGCAGTTAAGGATAAATTGGAAGAGGTTGGATTGGTTAGCCATGGTTGAATTGGCATGGTGATAGCAGTGATCAGTTCCTTCAGCGTGATTTGTGATTTGTGACGGTATGCATGAGGCTTGACGGACACCGTGATTAATTTTATTGGAAGTAGTCAAGTATTATGACCTGTTATGGGTAGGCGGATCCCGGAAGGATTATGGCAGTTTAGACCACTACTTGAAAATTTGCATGTTCTACGGTTATGAAGATTTACTCGTGTGTTGCTATGGTTCTCTCAGAATGAGTTAAGTAAAAAAAATTATATGATGAAGTGTTTACCCTATTAGTGGTTGAGGAGTTATGATGAAATTATGGCACTATCGCATATTGGCATGTTAGGTGCAGTGAGCGGTATGAAATTTGGAAGTAAGGATCAAGGTTGCGGTTCGGTGTTAACAAGGATGTCACGAGCTCGGATGAGTATGAAAGGGATTTAAAATGTTTAGAGTAAGCTAGTATTGTCTTCAACGTCACCTGAGATCGGTGTTTGTGTAGGAGGCTTTGCATCCTGGTTACAGATTCTTGATTTGCTTTACATCATTTGTGTGGCCGGTGGTATGAAAGTGCAGACTTGTTACCTGGTGCATGAGATCGTGGAAGCATATCTCACGGGAAGATTGTATAAGTGTGACATGCAGTCACTTGATTGATTAAAAATTTAAACCAAGTATGAAGATGGTGGTAATATCACTAATTTGAGAATTTATGCCTGGATGGCACTCGATTTATTGGGTTATGGACTATGGAAGATTGCTCCGGCTATGATAGTTGTAGTTGTATGTTATGAGAAAATGGGGTTATTATGGATCCAGGGAAGGTTATTAGCCTATTTCGGTACGATCAGAACCGACTTGAGGTTTGTGGATGGATTTAAATATGAAGGTGGGCCCTATATCAGGCCGGATGTGTTCATTTCAGCAATATGCTCCTTATGAAGGAGTATTCGGACGTTGGGTGTTATTTTGTCGTCAGCTATTTCGTGTAATGCCGTATTGCGCCGTGTGAGTTATGAAACGGCTTGATAAATTTCTTATATGTTGAGGTTCCGCGTAGCGATGGTGTTATGTAAGCGAGATGGCTCTTGAGATTCAGATCATATATCGCACCTCAGTTGTGCTTGAGTTTTTGTAGCTTATGACGCTATCTGTCTCCCCAGGGATGGTATTGTGCACTTGGCGTGCTTGTGACCGATATTCGGCATTTTGTAGTAATTAGCAATTTAGCTCGGTGTGTATCTCCTTATGTGAATTTTATGTGTGGATCGGATGGCACACCGCCATGGGTATGTTGTTTGGATTGGGTTGCACGCCGCAACAATGTGATGTTGAATATAGTTTTATTATTTTATCTTTTGTGTGTTTTGTTTCCCCATTTTCTGAGGAAAGCTCATATTAGTTGCGTGAGTTGAGTAGTCCATTCCAGAGTTCGTTTTCTTCATATATCACATTCGATTTTGTAGCCTATTGGCACGTTGTGGCATCATATGAGACTTTTTGATTATGTCCAGGGTGGCTTATTGCCTGAGCAATTCGTACTGGGTGAGACGAGATTATTGGATCTAGGATCGGTGCAGTCGGGTTATATGAAGTGTATTAAAGAGCAAAGATCATTATTTGGTTCAGATTGAGGTAATGGTTCTTGTCAGGAGTATAGACTCAATGATTTGTTGACTCGGGAGTTGGTTATGAGTTTCTACGCATCTCTTCCATTGTGGCGGTATTGCAAAAGTCGGGACCAGACTTATATATGTCAGGAGGTGCATTGGGAGCATCAGATTCGGGGAATTTCGGCTATCAGAGGATGTTATTATGGTCATGTGAGTTATGCAGTGCTTAGTGTGAATCAGCAAAGGTATGCAATCATGTATCGGTGCATCGTATGGTGATTGATACAGTGTTCGCATGTTGGAAGCAGGCCTGGCAGAGAATTTCGGATGTTGGAATTGGGCTCTAAGCTTATTTGCTGGGATAAAGGAGAATATCTTCAGATTTGATCGAGCTAATGTGCTCAACTGAGTTGTGGTAGCACGCGTAGGTGCACGAGGTGTTAAACAGTGATTTCGGACAACCCCAGCGCAGTTGTAAGCACGTTCGAGGACGAACGTATGTTAATATGGGAGAGAATGTAACAATCCGATAGGTCATTTTGATATTTAGCGCGTCGTTCGGCGGTTTGAGGTCACGAGCAGCTTCATTTCAGGTATTATGACTCGTACGCATGGTCGAAATAGAATTTCGGGAACTTCGGAGTCGATTTGGGAAAAAGAATTCTCATTTCGGAAACCTTATGTTGGAAAAATTGACTAAGAGTGGATTTTTGAGTAAACAACCTCGAAGTCGGGATTTGAAGGTTCCAGCAGTTTCGTATGATGATTTCGGACTTGGGCATATGTTCGAATCATGTTTTGGATGACCCGTGAGAGTTTCGGCGCCTATTGTGGAAGTTAACATTTTAGAAGAATTTCATAAATTTGGGTTGAAGTGCATTTCAATGCTATCGATGTCCGTTGGGGATTCCCAGTCTGGGATTAGCTCAGTGTGGTGATTCTGGTATTGGGAGCGCGATCGGAAGTGGATTTGGAGGTCCGTAGGTCATTTTGGAGTCATTTGGCGAAAGTTAGAAATTTGAAGGTTTTTGAGATGTTTGACCGAGAGTTGACTTCTTGATATCGGGGTTGGATTCCGATTCCGGAAGTTGGAGTAGGTCCATATTGTCGAATGTGACTTGTGTGAAAAATTTGAAGTCATTCCGGATTAATTTGATATGTTTCGGCGCAAAATATAGAAGTTGGAGGATTTAAAAACTCATAATTCAATTCGATGCGCGATTCATGATTTCGACGTTGTTTGATGTGATTTGAGGCCTCGAGCGAGTTCATATCACGTTATGGTACATATTGGTATAATTGGCTAAGGTCCCGAGGGCCTCGGGTGGACTTCAGACAAAAGGTGCTGAAATTCTGTTGCAGAAGCTGTTCACCAGAAAATTTCTGATGCGAGGAGTCGATTTTGGAAGCTCATATCTTGCAATCTATAAGGAATCTAAAAATTTGAAAAACATGAAAGTTGTAGCCCTTGCATTCTAATTTCCAGAAAAATAAACCATTCATCATTTGGATATTTGTATAGAATGTTATGATTGATTGAATGTAGGCTGGTAAAACTATTTTGCAATTTTCCCACAAATTTCTGATGCGAGGAGCCTACTTTGGAAGCTTATATCTCGAAATCCATAAGGAATCTGAAATTTTTCAAAACACAAAAGTTGTAGATCTTTGATTCTAGTTTCGGGAAAGTTAAACCATTCATTATTTGGACATATATACATAAATTTATGGTCCGTTGACTGAAGGCTGATAGTAGTTTTTTTTTGCCCGAAAATCAGGCAAAGTCGCATTTCATACATGCGACTTGCCTAGGCAGAATGCCTAAAAACGGGAGTCAGCCATTTTTACTCATTTTTGAGTTTTGAGTCTCGGATTTGGGCGATTTTTGGAGCTTTTGGAAGAGGGTTTTCACCTAGCACTTTGAGGTAAGTAATTTCTACACAACATGAGTTTAATATATACATATTATGGATAAATTAACATGTAAAAATTGGTGAAATGAAGGGTTTAAATGAAAATCTAGGTTTTGTACAAAAATGAGATTTGACCTCGAAAATGGTTATGGAATTTGGTAAAAATCATATATTTGACTTCATAAGGTTATAGGTAACAACTTTCTTCGAAAATTTCTGGAATCCCGGCACGTGGGCCCGAGGGTAAATTTTAGGAATCTTACATTTAGGGTTGGGTAATCACCTTAATATTTGGAATATGAATTTTTGAACATGTAATGATTAGTTTATACACTATTTCATTAGTTTTGGATTGTTCCGCACCAAATTGAGGGTTTGAGCATAATCTTGGATCGGAAAGTGGGCTTCGGGGCGAGGTAAGTCTCCTTTCTAACCTTGTAAGAGGGAATTATCCCCATAGGTGAAATAATTAAATATGTGCTTCTATTTTTGGGGGCTACATACACACGAGGTGACGAGAGTCCGTGTCTAGCTACTATATACTTAAGTCCGGGTAGTCAAGGACCTGAAAGCATACTATACTTGAAATATTTGTAACCTTATTGACAATTTAAATTGCTTAAATCATATCGAATTGGTAAATGAATTTCTAAAGAAATTAAACATCATATTCTTGACCGTTAAAGAGAAGTTGCCATTTCTTTGGGTAATTATTTCCCTGATGAATTCCTGATTGACTGTTTGATGTGTTTATTTATATTTGACCGCGTCGCATGTATGATTTGCGAGCGGGGTAATAGATGGATCTATTGTTCGCGCCATTCGACCCCCTGGCAGTGCACAGTTTAAATGTTATGTTGGATCGGGCCGTACGACCTCGACATGATTTGCGCATGCGTGTATTGCTTGCCTTGAAATTTATAGATGTTAATATTTGTTTCTCCCTGGCCTGAGATAAATGTATAAATGATGTAAATGAATTTCGGAATTTTTTATAAACGAAAGAATTGTTTACTTGCCTCATGCTATTTGAGTTACCGTCATTTTTATGAAAATCCTCGATTTATTAAGTTATTGGTATATTATCATTGGAGCACTAGTAAGTGTCGAAGTCGACCTCTTGTCTCTACTTCTTCGAGATCAGATGGGATACTTACTGTGTACACGTTATTTTTGTACTCATGCTACTCTTGCTGTGCATTTTTGTTGCACATGCACATGTACCTCTAACGGCCTAACGGGCGTAGCAGCATGGATGATACAGAGACTTAGGCGAGCTGCATCTCTTGAGGCGACCCGCAGCCAGCATAGTCTCTTTCAGTATATTGTATTTACTTCCTGTCGAAATCTGTATTGCGGACAGTTATTGTACTTAATTTGATTTCCTAGTGATTGCTCATGCACTTGTGACACCGGGTTCTGGGATGATTATGGGATATTTAATAATAAAAGTTGTAAATATTTTTATTTATTCAGTGATGATTACCTTTTTACTAGTTAAATTAAGGGAAATTATGGTTCCTAAAATATTAAAATGAGAGTTTAATTAATTACTCAATGTTGGCTTGCCTGACCAAGGTGTCCGGCGCCATCACGACCTTTGATAAATTTTGGGTCGTGACATCACAACCCGAATTTTCCACCGTCGGAGCCGTGATGGCGCCTAAGGCAAGCCAACATATAAAGATCTAACACGCTAACCACTATCCTAAACAGTAAATAACAGTAATTTAAACTAAAACAAGGTAACACTACTAGAAATCCGGTAATTAGCGATAACAAAAACCGACCAACGTTGGTCGGTTTAGGCAAATTACCGACCAAAAGGCGTCCAAACAGGCTTGGTCGGTAACGTATAATTTAAAGCACATAGCGACCAACTTTGGTCGGTAACGTATTTTAATAATTTAATTTTACCGACCAAAGTTGGTCGGTGTATTTAAATTATGTTATTTTATTAATTATTAAAATTTAAAAATTAGCGACCAAAGTTGGTCGGTAAAATAAAATATATATTTTTTTAAAAAATAAAAATTTAACCATACCGACCAACGTTGGTCGGTAAAGTTGAAATCTGGGTAATCCTTGTTCATTAACTGTGAGCACGTGATTTTTGCCCTATATGAATTATTCCCAAAAAATTCAAACAAAATGATTTCTTTCATATTTTACAATTTTGTGAATTTTGTGTTAGTTTCTGTTAATTGTTTGCATTTTATTTGTGCATTTCAATTCATATGAAAAATGTAAAAATACACTTGGCATTTGTTTAGAATTTAATGTTTTAGGATTAATTAGTAGTTGAGAAAAAATAAAGAAATAACAAAAATGGTCTTTTGCATTTTTAGTTTTAATTTGTCTTTGTTTGTGTTTAATTAGCAATTAGGGTATTTGGAAGTTAGAAAATATAATTTTTCAGATTCAATTTGGTTTTTGAATTTTAATTTAGCATTTAATCAGAAAAATAAAATACAAAATAAAAAAACAAAGAGAAGAAGAAAATATACAAAAGAATTTGAAATAATGAACAAAAAAGGGCTGGCTAGTTCGGGCCAGTTCCCAAAAGCCCAATGCAGACTCCCCTTTGCACAAACCGCTATTGCCATAGACCCGGGCCAAATTTCTCAAAGCCTAAAATGCTTGGAGCTAAAATCCTTTAAACTATATAAGGAATATGGGGATTAATTTGCAAATATAAATTTAGGTTCTTGAGTTAAGTAGCGGGTTCAAATTAGGAGGGTTTCGCCTTTTGTTTGAATTCGGACATGAACTCGAGGCCCGAATTTATAAATGTAAATTAATTAGGCCCTTTCAGAGACAAAAATAAATAGAAAATCTTAGTTTGCTGTAGGAAATCCTTCAAATAATAAAAATGAGATGAGCCTCGCCAAATAAAATACATAAATTGCGGGGTCCTCATTAAATACTCCTATTAAAATACTTAGAATTTGGGGCGTGCCGTTTAGCGANAATGAGGTGCGCCACGCCAAATAAAACCCATAAATTGCGTGGCCCTCTTTAAATGCTTATATTAAAATACTTAGAATTCGGGACGTGCCGTTTAGCGAAATTTCACGGCCCTCCGCAAAGTAAAAAATGCGTAGTTGCTTTAGGCGCGCTATTTAAATAATTTTACTTTCCTAAACATGGGTGCACATTTATGTGACCCAAATCCAAATCCCAACGAAGTTGAAATGTGTCAAAAACCGCGGGTGCATTTATGTGACATGGTTCGAGGCGCATTTTCACGACGTTGCAATTCTCTTTAAAAATAATAATAAAAGCGGTTTAAATTTAAAAAGTACATAAGTTAAAACATGTATTAAAATCAGATTTTTAGCCAATTATAATAATTTAAGCGACCGTGCTAGAACCACGGGGTCCGGGGGTGCCTAACACCTTCCCTCGGGTCAACAGAATTCCTTATTCAGAATTTCTGGTTCGCAGACTCCAATTGGGAAGTCGGAAATTTTCCTCGATTTGGGATGATAAACCGGTGACTTGGGACACCAAAAGCCAAGCCTATCCCAAGTGGCGACTCTAATTGAATAAATAATCCCATTTCAAATAATGTCACTTTAAATGGAAAAACTCCCTTATACATTATCCTTCGGGGTATGTGTGTAAAAAAGGAGGTGTGACAGCTCTGGCGACTCTGCTGGGGATACGAACCCAGAATTTCGATTCAGGGTTCAAGAATTCGAGCTTAGTATAATTGTTATATTTGACTTTATTTGATTTTTCTACATGTTCCATGCTATATGTGCTAAATATTTTACCGCTTTGATATTAACTAAATTGTATATATAAAATTGTTACGAAACCCTTCTCTTCTCATCTCCGGGGATGTGCTCTCTGGTTGAGACTCCCTATTCTGTTAGTGTCATACCTTAAAAGTAAGAAAGAGGCCGGACAAGTTAGTAAGCCGAATGGCCTTTTGGTTCCCGGTACGTAGCCCCCTCCTCGACTCGAGTTGTCCGCTTGGGTACACAGTCTAGAACATATACCCAGGTTTTGAACCTAGCATAACTCGACCTCATGGCGGATCCCTAGTAGGAGCGTTTGTTTGCATCATGTGCATTTGACTTAGGGGACTCAACACAGGGGTTGGGTCCCTCTAGGACAGGTGACCTGAAATGAAAAGACCATCCTGATGCATCTTACGTGCTACTTATGCATTTATTTTTTTCGGCTTGCATGTTGACCGGCTTCTAGAATAGGGAAAAAAAAGAAAAAGAAAGAAAAAAAAAGAGAAAATCAAAAAAAAGTGAGATGTAGATATTTAGAAAATTCTGGAACTCTACCGAATTTCTGAAAAGAAAAGGTCATTCAAAATGGGTTAAAATTTTCAAGTCATGTTTCTCTTGTTCCGGCAAATCTGCCCGAACTACGCTGGTTTGATTCTCACCGGATGTGAGATACGTAGGCAACCCTCATTGGGTCCAACCACCCTTTTGCAAAAATAGCCAAAAAATGTCAAAATTTTAATTTTTTGTCACAAATAAGTCGGGTGATGCCATTCTTGTTTTAAAATAAGCCGAATGCTCCCAAAAGGGCGCCGGAAGGATGTTTTTGCAAGAATAGCCACCCTGAGTCATTTTAAATGGTTCGCGGCACAGCCTTAAAATCTTCCCCGAGAAGTGCTGAAAGGCCGTAACTGCATAACCAAGTCTTTGTTTTTCTTAAATGGAAATTTTGCAAAAATAGCCATTTTTTTGTGTTTAAGTCAAAATAAGTCATTAAATCACTTTAAATAAATGTGCAGGATGAGCACGATTCAAAATAAACCTTTCTCAATCATGAATAAAATCTCTTTGGAGTTGCGTCTGTGGTGGAACGATCTAGGAGGAGAAGGACAAGATGAAGTCAAAAAATATTTGAAAGGGCTTACCAGTTTGTTGGAAATTACGCCTCGGGGAGACATCATAAGGGCATTAGTTACATGTTGGGACCCAGCGCACAATGTGTTCCATTTTTCAGACTTTGAACTCACCCCGACCTTGGAGGAAATAGCCGGGTACATCGGACGTGCTGAGGTTCCTTTAAGACACAAGTACTTAATTGCCTCGAGAACCGTGGCCGTGCACAAATTCTTAGACTCGCTGAAGATAAGCAGGACGGTCCACAACACGGATTTGGCGGATGGCTTTTGTACTCCACACTTCATATACCATAGATATGGCCACATCGGAGGGTTCAATAACCCGGAGAACAAGATATGTAGCAAAGGAAACCGCCAAAAGTGGGAAAAACATAGACGTTTTGCTTTTATGGTGGTCTTTTTGGGGCTTTTGGTATTCCCGAGGAACGATGGAAATATTGACATAAAAATAGCTGGGGTCGTCAGCACTCTACTCACTCAAGCCAAAAGCACTCTTGCGCCCATGATATTAGCTGAAATCTTCCGCGCTCTTACAGCCTGCAAAGCTGGAGGAGACTTCTTTGAGGGGTGCAATCTCTTGTTGCAAATGTGGATGACCGAACACCTGTGCCATCGTCCTCAGTTCCTGAGTTATGGGTCTACAGAGAAAACCTGTATAGAGGATTTTTATACAAGGATTAAGGGGGTCAGCTTGCCTGAAGGATTCACAGGCTGGACATCATACTTTCGGTCCCTCACTGCATTCAAATAGAGTGGACGTTTGGATGGTTACCTGTCGATGAAATCATATATATGCCAGCAGCAGGGCCGCACTTCCTCTTAATGGGTCTTAAGAGCATTCAGCCTTATGCTCCGTATCGGGTTTTAAGGCAACTCGGGAGATGCCAAGTAGTGCCAAAGGATGACGATCTTAGTATCCAAGTAGTTGAGATTGGTCCTGATGGCCAGTTTCCTGAAGCAAGGGTCCGTCAGGTTTGGAGCGAATATCAATACTTGGTGGCAAATACTTGTGTCCGGGATCGATCTAAAGGAGAAGTGTCACCTGAGAATCATGCCTGGTATAGAAGGGACATTGCATTTGGGAGGCCGGCCAAAAGACCTCACCTTCAGGATTTTGTCGAATCACCGCAAGAACAATGGGCCTGGTTAGCTAAAGAAAATGAATACAGAGCTAAAATAGGAGAATTGGAAAAGCAAGTCCGAGACCTTCAGTTTGAAAATAGTGTGCAAGCTGCAGTCGATGAGGGTGAGAAAAAGAAATTAGCCAAAGAGAATGAAGCCTTACGAGCCCAAATTCAAAAGATGAAGATAGCGGCCGAAGATCCCGTCAGGAGCGCCAAAGATGTAAAACTTATAGAAAATCTAAGGCAAAAAGTGAATGACTACAGTTTTGACCTCAACAAAGCAGAAAGAGAATTAGCCGGGGTTCGAAAACAATTGGCTAAAAACGCGGAAGAACGAGCCCGCATGGTTAAACAGTTGAAAGAAGAATACGATAATNAATAATTTTACCTTCTTAAACACGGGTGTGCATTTCATGCAACCCAAATCCAAATCCAAAAACGTTGAATAAGAATGTGTCGAGGATCCGGGTACATTCCATGTGACGTGATCCGAAATCACGTTTTTAAACGACGTTCACTTTCTTAAAATTTCAATTAAAAGCGGTAAATAATTTTTAAATTGCACTATAGGATAACATGTATAAAAATTATATTTTAGCCATTTATAATAATTTAAGCGACCGTGCTAGAACCACGGGATCCGGGGGTGCCTAACACCTTCCCTCGGGTCAACATAATTCCTTATTCAGAATTTCTGGTTCGCAGACTCCAACTGGGAAGTCAAAATTTTCCTCGATTTGGGATTCAAGTTAAACCGGTGACTTGGGACACCAAAAGCCAATCCTATCCCAAGTGGCGACTCTAAACAAATAAATAATCCCATTTCGAATAATGTCACTTTAATTGGAAAACTCCCTTATACATTATCCTTCGGGGTGGGTGTGTAAAAAGGAGGTGTGACAGCTCTGGCGACTCTGCTGGGGATACGAACCCAGAATTTCGATTCAGGGTTCAAGAATTCGATCTTAGTATAATTGTTATATTTGGCTTTATCTGATTTTTCTACATGTTCCATACTATATGTGCTAAATGTTTTACCGCTTTGATATTTGTTGAATTGTATATATAAACTGTCACGAATCCCTTCCTCTCTCTGAGTCTTCTACATCATGGAGAAGGGTGCACTTCGTGTAGCTTCTCTTCTGTTTAGAGTCTTTTCCCATTTAGAACGAGGTTTGGATAAGTTGCTAAGCCGGCGGAGCTTCTGTATCCCCGGTACGCTGCCTCCCCCTCGGCTCGAGTTGTCCGCTCGGGTAAGCCAGGTCTAGACCAATAAACCTAGGGTTTAAACCTAGAAGAACAAAAACTCATGCCGGATACCTAGTAGGACGCTTGTTTGCATCATGTGCATTTGACTTAGGGGGCTCAACACAGGGGTTGGGTCCGTCTAGGACAGGTGACCTGAAATGAATTGACCATCCTGATGCATCTTACGTGCTACTTGCGCATTTATTTGCTCGGCTTTGCATGTTGACCGGCTTGTCTAATTGAGTGAATTATGAAAAATAGCAGTGTTAGGACTAAGTGAGAGTGACCATTATGCCCAAATAGTATCGAAATGCTGCCGGATTTTTGAAAAATGAAAACAACAAAGAAAAGAGAAAAAATAGGAAGAAAATTGTTGTTCAAAATAGTTTTGATTTTGGCAAATCTGACCGAACTACGCGGGTCTGATTCTCACCGGATGTGAGATACGTAGGCAAACCTTATCGGTTCCGACCCCAATTCTCAAAAAATCCAAAAATATTTTCTTTCAGTTCTTTCTTTAGAAATCTTTCCTTAGAAAATTCAAAAAAAAGAAAAGTAGTTTTTAAACTCAAAAAAAAGAAAAAAAAAGGGTTTCCTTCTTTCATACGAAAAAAGAAAAATTAATAAAAATCAAAATTCAAAATACGGGTTTCCTTCATTTTGAGTATTTTTCCAAAAAAGATCCAAAAAAAAATCAGAAACAAAAATCCAAAAATACTCTTTTCTTCTTTAGAAGTCTTTTTTTGTAAATGTCAATACAAAATTTTTGAAAAATTAAAGTCCAAAAATATTTTTGCTTTCCCTTAGAAGTACTTTTGTAAATAAATAAAAGCTCAGAAATTCAAAATATTTTTCTTAAAGAAGTCCCTCTTTCGAAAATTAAGAGGTTACATCCAAAATTCAAACATATTTTCTTTTTTCCTTAGAAAAAGAGAATTCTTTCAAATAAAATCAAAATCAAAATAAAACTCCAATAAAAAATCCTTTCTTCTTTTAAAGCATTTTTTTAGAAAATTCTAAAAAAAAAAAAACTCAAAAATATTTTACTTTTAGCCTTAAAGATCCATGGTCTGAGTTTTATAAAAAAAAAAACGAGTTAGTATACTCAA
>NW_017672515.1:137232-186660 GCF_001879085.1 Nicotiana attenuata
ACTTTACAATAAAATAAAAAATAACAAAAAAAAATACAAATTTTAGAAAAATTGAGTACCGAAAATATTTTTGACCCAGACAATACCTAAAAACATTTTACATAAAAGTACCCTTTTCCGAAAATTAAGAGGACAAACTTTACAAAAATACTAAAAAAAAAAACAAAGAAAAAATAAAAACTAAAAATATTTACTTTTTAACTTCTAAAATTTCCAAAGTTCCCAATTAAAAAGAAAAGGAATTTTTGGAAGTACTTACTTTACAAAAATAAAAGAAAAATCAAAATAAAAAATATTTCCCTTAAAGCATTTCTTTCAAAAATTCCAAAAAAAAAAGTTAGCTTATTTACCTTATTTGCAAGAACTACGCTTGGTCCGATTCATGCGGTGTCATGATACGTAGGCAATCTCCATAGGATTTGACCGTAACCCTAAGAAAAAAAAAAGAGAGAAGAAAATATGAGGGGAAGAAATAAAAGAAAACAAGAGAGGAAAAGAAACACAAAAAGAGAAAATAAGGAATCGAGAGAAAAACCATGGCAAAAGAAAAAGGAAAAGCAGAAAATGAAAAACAGAGGGAAAAGAAACATGACAGAAAAACAAAAAGAGAAAGAAAAGCAAGAAAAGAAACGGGAAGAAAAGCCAGGATGACGCATGCAACCGTGGCAAACATGTAGATACTCATTTAACTGTGTAGGTGAATCACACCCCAATGCGCGATTACCTATCTGTTACTTGTCTCAAACTAACCGTGTGTGGCTGTCAATTCCAGCCTAGCTTTTATAAACGGTGGTTGGTTGTGGTAAGCTGGCATCGCATCAATACTTTACCAGATCGAAAGGAAGTGTGGAAATGTCTACAGAAATGACTTTGCCCGCAGTTCCCATCTCTGAGGACAGCCCCATCTCGGGGATCCTGGCATCTGAGTCCCTTACAGCTGAAGAAAATCGGGTATTGCGCCTGCGACTTATGGAAATGTGGGATGCTTGGAACAATGGAAAGGAACCCCCAAGCACCATCCCCGGATTCCCAGAGCTATTTCCTAGATCTGGAGGTTCTACTACTGTCCCCATTAGCCACCCAAACACTCCTTTGGGGCAACCTACCATAACTGCTCACTTCCTAGGAACACCTTCTGAGGTTCGCCCCCAGGTGTTCCCATCCGGAGCTGCTCCCAACATCTTTACGGCTCCACCATGCTCCGCAACCACACAACCATCGCTACCCAAGCATACTGTTGACTCTTCAGTCTTCACATTCAACCATCGCTACTCTCAGCAGCCACCATACGAGCTTACACTGGGGCAGGACAAAACCTCCAAAGCCCCAGAGCAAGATGAGATGGCAAAGAGAATGAGAAGCCTCGAGCAGAGCTTAAAAAATATGCAAGGTTTGAGCGGGCAAAAGAGTGTCTCCTATACAGACCTGTGTATGTTCCTGCATGTACATTTTACCTCAGGGTTCAAAACACCAAAATTTGAAAAGTATGACGGGCACGGCAACCCTATTGCTCACTTGAATAAGTATTGTAATCAGCTACGGGGGGCCGGTGGCAAAGAATAATTGTTGATGGCATATTTTGGAGAAAGCTTAATCGGCACTCCCTCAGAGTGGTATATGGACCAAGACATCACACGTTGGCATATCTAAGACGATCTTGCTAGAGACTTTGTTCGACAATTTCAGTACAACATAGACATTGCGCCAGACAGGAACTCCTTGGTGAATCTAAGGAAGAAACCCTCCGAGAGTTTTCGAGAATATGCAATTAAGTGGCGCGAACAGGCATCAAGAGTGAAGCCTCCAATGGATGAGGTAGAGATGGTCACTGTGTTCCTTCAGGCCCAGGAAACAGACTACTTCCAGAACATGATGTCGGCCATGGGCAAGCCTTTTGCAGAGGCGATTAAAATCGGGGAAATGGTAGAAAATGGTCTAAAAACGGGCAGAATCTTGAGCCAGTCGGCCATCAGAGCAACCTCCCAAGCCTTCCAAGGCGGGTCTGGAGGAATGGCCAAAGGCAAAAAGAAAGAAGAAACAGTGATGGCAGCATCGAGAGGAAGAAGATACCGGGCTCCTAGACCGGTGTTCTCTGAAAGAACCCCGCAATACTACTATCCTCACACTGATATGGCTTACGCTCCCCCACCTTATGTGGTCATGAATGCTCAACCTTTCGGCTGACCGCAACCACAAGCTAACTGAAATCCACCTCCATTCCAAAGAAACCAACCTCCTTACCAGAACCACTATAGTCCCCGACCTCCGCAGAATAACTTCTGTCCTCGAGAACCACCCAGGAGACCAAACTTTACCCCAATTGGTGAATCTTACTCTAGTCTATTCCCGAAGCTTGTCCAAATGGGTCTGCTGCAGCCGGTCCCTCAGAACAGACAAAACCCGGCATCGCCTGCCTACAGAGCTGGTGTCAGGTGTGCATACCATTCAGGGGCAGAAGGCCATCATACAGATGACTGTTGGACTCTGAAACAAGCGGTGGAGAACTTAATAGAGCAAGGGAAAGTTGTGTTGAGGGATGAGGATGTCCCAAATGTGACCAATAATCCGCTGCCTGCTCACAACAACGGGCCAGTAATCGGGATGATCTGTGAGGACAGAGAATTTGATCCAGCCTTAAAAGCTATAATTGCTATCGCCGATGCAGAAAGAAAGCCCAAGGTGGTCCCGAAGCAAAAGAAAGGGGAAAAGAAGAGCCAAATCACCAAGACAGAACCAGAAAAGGAAGTTGATTTGAAAAAAGAAACACAAATGTACGTACCCAAGCAAGCCTATGTGGTGCGGGGGACAATCAAACCACCTCGGCTGAGTGAGCCAATGGTTATTGGACGCGTACCACAGAAGCTTATGACGAACCCTACTGCGGTACCATGGAATTATCATCAGACGGTGGTTACGTACAAGGTTAAAGAGATCTTGGGAGAGCTGCTAGAAAACCCCCCTGTGGAGGAATATTCAAACATAGAGGAAGTAAACAATGCCACCAGAAGGCGTTTCCCGCTTAAGAAGCCTGTGAATGCTGAGGAAGCCGAAGTGTTCTTTCAAAAAATTAAAATGGCCGATTAAGAGGTGGTACATTTGTATGACACTTTTGTCAAGCCTAAGTACAGTAAAAAGGAAGATGATGAGGTGTTCACGGCTGAAGAAAGTGAGGAAATACGTGGGGAAATGAGGAGAATGCTCTACAAAGCTAACATGGTCCAGCCGTGAGAGGGCACTAGCACCGCTGAGGTGTTATACATGGGACCAAGCGCCAAGTTTCAAAACTGGAAAGCTATGCCATTCCCGATCAGGGGGAGTCGCGGTAGACTAGCCCTGCCACTTTTTCTGCATCCCGAGTCATTCCAGGGTGTTACTCGGATGTTCCCTGTAGTTTCTTGTCTTTAAATTCCCGAATGTGAACCCTGTTATCTTCAAAATTCCAAGAAATGAAATCAATATTTCATCGTTCATTTTTCTTTATCCTTTCTGATTTTGCTATTTTTCTCCTTCATTTCTTCTTTTTATCTCTAATAATTCAGCTTTAAATAACATGACATGCTTGCGGACTTCATGCCTAGATCCCAAAACGCTGTCAGATTTCGAAGTAATGAATCAAAAGTCAAAATGCAAAGAAGGTAACCTTGAGGAAATAAAACAAAGAATTGGAACAATTGAAGGAAAATCGGTTCGCGGGTTGGAAAGGTCCATACACTACCACAAAAGAGTGTGCTGTACTCAGTGCACATCCGAGCAGTTGTACCAACAAAGAATAGCCCGCGCCTACAACAAGAAGGTGCGTCCCAGGAATTTTGAAGTGGGACAACTCGTGTTAAGATGCCTTCTCCCTCATCACCAGGAAGCAAAAGGAAAATTTGCTCCTAATTGGAAGGGTTCATACACCATTCGGAAAATATTGCCGAGAGGAGCATTGTATGTGGGAGATATCGAAGGAAATGATTCCGAAACAGCTGTGAATGCGGATGCGGTAAAAAGGTACTATGTCTAGACCTTCTACGATGATGACTTTGCGCAGTTGAGATGACAAATTCTTTCCTTCCCGCTATCCAAACATTATCAACCCTTCACAAACCCAGTTGAGCCGGTTACTCTTCTTTGGCTACCCTCTTTGGAACTCGGAAGTATTATCGAAAACAAAAGAGAAAAAAAAAAGAGAGAAAAAAGAAAAAAGAAAGAAAAAGGAAAACATATAAAAAGGATGAAAAGAAAAGAAAAAGAAAAAGAAAAGAAAAGAAAATAAAAGAAAAGAAAAACAAAAAAAAAACAAAAACAAAAACAAAAATTTGTTTGCCTGAACTATGTTTGACTTGATTCCGAAAGGATACATAGGCAGCCTCTCGCTGAGGTTCAGTCACACCAAAACAAAAATCCCAATTTCCCCAAAAGATGAAACTGGGGCAGATGATATAATGGTTCGGCCATGAATCCGCCGAAATGGTTCCAAAGTTGTAGTTCCACCCAAAATCCTTTTATCCCAAAGACCTCGTCCAAGTCCTTCCGATCAATTGGCAAAGGCAGGGAAGTGGAAAATGTCATTGTTGGAATCTGACACAATGCAAATTGAGAGAAATAAAATGAGAGAGTCTTATCGGTGAAAACCTTCGGGCACCATAAGGCGATGGTGAGTAGAGAAACGGAAAATGAGAGAGTCCACTTAGTGAAAACTCGCAAAGAGCAGTATCGGGCGACGGTGAGAAGAGAAATGAGAGAGGTCAATTAGCAAAAACCCGCAAAGGGCGCTGTCGGCCGAAAAGAAGACATCTCATCACTAAAAGAGTCCTGGCAAGGTTCCCTGGTTTTGAAATGCGGATCAAGGGTTCACGAGAAACTGGAAAGTTTGTGTGGGTCGGGCGTCCAGTCCAAGATGCATGTCATGTCATTTGAAGCCAGCATGCACCCCAGATAAGTCCTTCTTTTCCCCCGAAATGGACGTTTCTCTTTAAAATCATATGCTTGCCTTTTGCATACTTTTCCTTGAATCCCTTTCGGTTTAACTCTGATTCCGTAACAATTACAAAGAAAAGGTGGAAGGACCAGTATCACAGGGCTCCGCCTGGCAAGAGTCGAAGAAAATACCCAGCCTCAGCGGACGCGTCAGTCCAATCCCGATTGACCATGGTGGTTGATGTTTTCGAAGCAAAGACATTGGAAAAGAAAGAAAGTCAAAGGCAAAGGTCCTAAAAGCAGAATAAAGTAAAAAAGCTAGAGCCCACACGGGCGAGTCATCTTGAAGTCCTAAGGCTGAACCCAGTCGGTTTGAAAAGAGATTCACCCTCAAGGCAAACGAGCAGCAAAGTTCTCAACGGAAATGGGGCCGAGATCAAGCAATTGAGATGATCAAGGCCACAAAACCAACCACCGTTTCAAACTAACAAATTGTTCTTTGTTGAGAACAGGTCTATTTCAAAGCAACCGTGCAAGAAGCAGGTGTAATCTAAAAGGAAATGAAATGCGCAAGCGCTGAAACAGCTTTGCAGCAGGAAAACGACCAAAAGGAAGTTTCCCCCCAAATTCTTTCATGTGTTTTGCTAAATAAATAGGAAAACATATAAAAGAGGAAAACAAAAGAAAAAGAAAGAAGAATAGAAATAAAAATGAAAATCCCAAAAGAAAAACAAATTATGGTAGCATATGATCCCATTCCTTAAATATCCCGGCCAAAAAACCGAGGATCTCCCTGGCATAACCCAAGGAGCTTTTTTCTTTCCAAATCCCGCCAAAAAACCGAGGATCTCCCTGGCATAACCCAAGGAGCTTTTTCTTTCCATATCCCGGCCAAAAAACCGAGGATCTCCCTGGCATAACCCAAGGAGCTTTTTTCTTTCCAAATCCCGGCCAAAAAACCGAGGATCTCCCTAGCATAACCCAAGGGGCTTTTTTTTTCTTTCCAAATCCCGGCCAAAAAACCGAGGATCTCCCTGGCATAACCCAAGGAGCTTTTTCTTTCCAAATCCCGGCCAAAAAACCGAGGATCTCCCTGGCATAACCCAAGGAGCTTTTTCTTTCCCAATCCCAGCCAAAAACCGAGGATCTCCCTGGCATAAACCAAGGAGCTTTTTCTTTCCAAATCCAGCCAAAAACCGAGGATCTCCCTGGCATAACCCAAGGAGCCTTTTCTTTTCAAATCCCAGCCAAAAAACCGAGGATCTCGCTAGCATAACCCAAGGAGCTTTTTCTTTTCAAATCCCGGCCAAAAAATCGAGGATCTCCCTGGCATAACCCAAGGAGCCTTTTCTTTCCAAATCCCGGCAAAACCCGAGGATCTTTCTTCTTTCCGTCCCGGCATAACCCGAGACCCTTTTACTTTTTTTCGGCATAACCCGATCATAACTTGGATCCATTCATAAGGATACACAATCCTGATTTGATCGCTTAGATATGTGTCACAACTAACTCACGAAATTTTCCTAGTGAAAACTGGGGCAGAAAATTTCGTTTGTTTGTTTTGGTATCTTAAGCAGGTCGACCGCAAGACGCAAGGTGCGAGATGACTAATGGAATGAGTCTCAATCCAGAGTCAAGAAAAGAAGAAAAGGACAAAAGAAATAAACTCAAACGTGAATCAAACAAGGATGCGGATTGCTCGAAATCTGATAGAAGTCACAAGCTCCCCTGATCCTGTTTTGACCCAATGCTGCATGAAGAAATAAACACCTACAACTTGCGAGCATCAAGATTCAGATGGAAGTCCATAACAGACTCAAGATCAAGTGTCAAGAGAATTATAGATAGGAATCTTGTAACTCATAGTTGACAGGCATAACTAGCTTAGCTTTGATTTTCCTTTTGGTGTAATAAGGAGGTCAGCAAGCAGTACCAGTAGCAACAGCAGTGAAATCACAGCTCTTGGTAGTCCCAGCTACCAAACCTTCCAGAACTACACTGACCTGATTCCTTTATAGCCAAGGATATGTAAGCAACCTTTGAAGCAAGGTTCAGTCAGGCGGTTTTCAGAAAATGCTTCTCATGGAGTGCCGAGCAGGCAAAAATCCCTTGTGTTGCTCATTTATCTTTGCCCGAAACCCTTCGTGTCTTCGAGCAAAGAGGGGCAGCTGTGAGCATGTGATTTTTGCCACGCTTAAATTACTCCTATAAAATTCCTTAGAATTAGGATTTTTCTTTATTATTCGAATTTTTGGGAATTAATTGCATGATTTTGTGTCTTGTTTGCATTTTTGTGTGCATTTTTAGTTGCCATAATTCATAAAAAAGGTACAAAAATAATGCATTTGCATTTAGAAGTCGACTAGTTAATTAATATTACTAAAATAAGAGAAAAAAATAACTAAATTAGTCCTTTTACAATTTTTAATTTTACATTTTACATTTTGGTTTAGTTTCCTTTTTAACTAGAATTTATTCTTTTAGAAATTAATTAGTCTAAATTTGGGAGTTAAAGTAGGTTTTGTTAGTTTTAATTTTGCAAAGAAATAAATAAAAAGAAAAAAAAGAAATAAAAAAAGAGGACTAATAAAAGGGAACCAAGCCAGCTTATATTTGGGCCAGTATCAAAGTCATCACAGCCCAAAACCCTTCCAAAATCCGTTGCCCGGCCAAGCCCAAATGCCCCCGATCCGGTCCAGCCTTCCCCCTTTAGTAAAACGACGCCGTTTTGGCGTCACACAATCTGGACCGTTCATCTCTCATCATCCAACGGACCATAATTCATTCATGTTTTAGAAAACTGTCCAAAATTTATCAAACACTAGAGACCATCTCTCTCCCTCCTCATACAACCCCAGCCCCTGTAACACCACCGTCTTCCGCCCCTGTCACCACCGTCCGTCGCCGGTCGGAAATCGCCTCCGCCGGCGGCGAAGCTCCAAATGACCCAAAAATTTCACCACAAGCTCTCCTCCTCCTCCTCTTTCCAACCCCCAAAACCATCTCCCTCAAATCACAACCAAACCTCTCGAATATTAGATCGAAAATTCGGCCAACACTTCAACTCGTCCAAACTCAACCAAACTCACACCCCATAACCCCTAGGTCACCACAAACCCCATACCCTTGATTATTTCATAAAAACCCTAACCGGATGGCCCTAATCTCACATCTAGGGTCTCAAGCAAGGCGGCTCATGGTTACTAGTGTCCAATGACCTTGAAAGTGATATTATGTGTTTATTCGACATGGAATAAACATATAATATCATTTTTGGGGTCAATTTCAAGTTAGCGCATCCAAAGCCGAAAATCAGTGAGTTTCTCCAATTTTTCTTCTCTTCTTCCTTTTTCTGGTTTTATTATATTGTTTGGCTCCGTGATTAAGTGATTTCGATTGCTGTTCATTTAGGGTTTAGTATCTGAGTTTACTCTTCTCTGTTTTCTTGTTTTTAGCATGAACTTGTTCTTTAATTGTTTAATCTGTTTCAGTAACATGAATGACGAGTTTATTTTCTTTTAGGTAATTGTTGTTTTTCATTAGTAAACTCTTTAATTTTCTGATTTGTTTTTAGTTTAATTTGGACTTAATTCTGTCAATTTAAATGTTTAGGGGTTAGTTTAGCTTTGATTAGTTTAAGCATTAGTTGGATTTTTCTGTTAGCCTTTGTTTGTTTTTAAGATCTCTATTAGCTTAACCTTAGGTTTTCAAGTAAGAAATTGTTCAAAATGAGTTGAGTTAAGTTCTTTTGATTGATAATTGTTCTGCAATTCAATGTTCATTTTTCAATTTAATTAGGCTTAGGGTTTGGATATAGCTGATTTAGACTCACTAGGTTCAACCACAGTTATTTGACTAAGGTAAAGGGGTTTGGTTGGGTTGGTAATTTCAGGGGCAATCAAGGGTAGTTTGGGCATCTAAAATGGGCTGGTTTGTTAAGGATCAGTAATTTCAGAATAGAAGTGAGGGTAGTATAGGTAAACCATAGGTAGAAAACAAATCTAGAATATCCTAGGTCCTTCTAGAAAGGGGTCTTAGTGCAAGTTTTTGCATTCTTAATGCAGTAACTTGGGCAACAAGCCACAAATTTAGGGATTATTAACTAAATTCTGAAAGAAAAAGAGGGGGAAAATGAGTGAAAACTTCCAGAACCTTCTACCCCTTTTTCTGCCTAAAAAAGGCATGTCTAGTGCCTTGGATTAGAAGTTACACACCCTCTGAAAAATTCCTAATGTTTTAAGATCTGAAAAAGTTCCCCAAAATTTCCAGCCTCCAAAATTTTCCCAAAATCTTTCCTGCAAGTTATAGCATCCAAATTTGAATTCAAATCAAAAGAAGTTCAAAAATCTGAACTCTTATAGTTCAATACTTCTCCTAGATCTGAATTCCTTCAAAAAACCAAAAAAAAAAAGAAGAAAATACAGCAGAAAAAATTAAAAATACTGTTACATTGAAGCTCCTTCTTAGATTAATTTGAAGTTCAGCTGTTAATTTGAGCTCCTAGTTGTTCCTGGTTTCAGTTTTCCAGCTCTTTTGGTTTTATTCCAGTTATTTTGGTCAGTTCATTGATTGATTTGGTGTCAAAATACTTCCTGGGTTAATTTCGAGCTCAAATTGGATTTCAGTCAAGTTGTTTTAGTCATCCGGTGGTTTGCTATCATATGTGATCTAATCCTGGGTGTTTTGACATTACTTTGGGTTGGAACTGATTTGTTGCTGTTGGTTAGCTGTTGCTACTGCTGCTGATCTCTCCTTTTCTTGTTATATTTCAATTTTCAGGTACTCATTCTGCCACTGCCCTGCTGTATAGCTCCGTTTAAGAGTGAATAAAAGTCATGCACAACTTCTCATGCTCAATTAGTCTACTGTATTCCTACTGCTTTTCATAGTTATATGAATCTCCGTTTTATAATTAAATGGGAATAGATGTGTGTAATTGTTAGAAATCAGTTTGTTAGCCTTATCACTGTTTAATTGGACTGTATAAATGACTGTTTTCAAAACTATATGGACATTATGAATGTGATGCCAATTGTAAACAGCCTCAGTTGAAACTATTAGAATAGTTGTAGTTTGAGCTTCAGGTGACTTGTTCGATAATATTGGCTTCAATGTGTTCATCAAATGCTTAGGAGTATGTTTACTAGATGTAGTGTTAACACCATGCTGTTATTGGAAATTAATTCAGGCATTAGTTAGGATTTTCAGCATTAGATTCCCATTTCAAGTCTATAATGTTAAGAGCATGTGAATCAAACCTAAACAACTATCAGAATGTTGATCGAATGCTGATTCCTTAAGTTGAGTTTAAATTGGTATACAGTTCATCCTTGCTTCCCACTAAAAACGCAAACGAGTTTGTGGATTAGACCACAATTAACTCCAGATTTTACTTTATTTGTGTTTGAAATAAACTACTAGGATCCTTAATTATACCAATATCGATTTCGTTCATGCTCATGATATCTGGGCCATGTATTAGGCCCAAAGCTTGGTCTACTTACCCAACAAATGATTTGGCCTTTGTTAGCTCCAGGAATAATATTGTCACCACTGGGCTGATGCTGAAGCCCATTTCCGGAAGTCAAATACATTTTTTTTGGGCTGATTCTGAAGCCCAAATTACTGAAATCCCTATCTCACCGGTCAAACTATAAATTTGGGCTTTCGAATTAGGTAGCGAATTCGTATAAAGAGGTTTTACCCTTTTGTTTGAGTTCGGACGTGAATTCGAGGCCCGAATTTTGTAATGCCAACTAATTAGGCTCTGTTAGAGACAAAGTTAAATAGAAAATCGCAATTTGCTTAGGTTGGCCTTTAAATAATAAAATGAGGTGCGCCACGCCAAATAAAACCCATAAATTGCGTGGCCTTCTTTAAATGCTTATTTTAAAATACTTAGAATTCGGGACGTGCCGTTTAGCGAAATTTCACGGCCCTCCGCAAAGTAAAAAATGCGTAGTTGCTTTAGGCGCGCTATTTAAATAATTTTACTTTCCTAAACATGGGTGCACATTTATGTGACCCAAATCCAAATCCCAACGAAGTTGAAATGTGTCAAAAATCGCGGGTGCATTTATGTGACGTGGTTCGAGGCGCATTTTCACGACGTTGCAATTCTCTTTAAAAATAATAATAAAAGCGGTTTAAATTTAAAAAGTACATAAGTTAAAACATGTATTAAAATCAGATTTTTAGCCAATTATAATAATTTAAGCGACCGTGCTAGAACCACGGGGTCCGGGGGTGCCTAACACCTTCCCTCGGATCAACAGAATTCTTTATTCAGAATTTCTGGTTCGCAGACTCCAATTGGGAAGTCGGAAATTTTCCTCGATTTGGGATTCAAGATAAACCGGTGACTTGGGACACCAAAAGCCAAGCCTATCCCAATTTGCGACTCTAATTGAATAAATAATCCCATTTCGAATAATGTCACTTTAAATGGAAAAACTCCCTTATACATTATCCTTCGGGGTAGGTGTGTAAAAAAGGAGGTGTGACAACAGTAAAATAAAGCAAATCAATATGATGAACGATTGTGGCCCTCGAGCTAAACCGCCCTCGAACCAACTGAATATGCTTAATGGAAAGTATAAACTGAACGACAGAGTTTAAGAGAGAAAATGTAATATATTGCCTTGTTATGCGTGAATGTATGATGATTACAATATGATTAGGATCCCCTTTATATAGCAGAAGAATTCTATTTATGGTACAATTCTAATTACAGAAGCTATACCATGATTGGCTAAATAACCGGTCTAGATTTGATATGTGCCGAGATTTCCGTCACGATCCTTGCCCGATCACGAAAATCTCGGCTTTCTGTTATTCGTCTTAGCTGGCTCCCTTCGACCTCGCTCGATCTCTGTCCTGCTTCGGTCTCGATCACGGCATGTCTCGATCTTGATTGGTCATTGACTCGTGAACTTAGCAATCAACCCCCACGCTATGGTCCGTCATAAATCCAAGTCGATCCTGACTTATCGTGCTCCATCCTCGATCAGTCTCTAAAAAAGGGTAAGCCCGATTTTGACCGTATACAGATAGTCCCCTCGTTTTTTTGAGATTAACGACAAGAAACAACTTGATCTTTCCCTATGGGCCATGACGTAAGCGACGAGCCCGACCATGACGTCAGCGACAAGTGGGCATTGAAACGTCCCGTCAGTTCAGATTTCGAGGCATTAAATACCTGTCAGTTGTTGTCGGCCACTACCAGTTCTGAACCGTGGTCTTCAACCTATAAATGTATCTTCCTTATTTTTCCCAAACTTTACTTTCAATCTCTTTCATTCTAATCTTCATATTTCTTTGCCATATTCAAAACCTCTTACCTTCAGGTTTTTTGAGTTACTTTATTTGTTCTTCCCAAAACACCAAATATTCCAATCTCTATTCCTCCTTGCTTACAAAAACAAAATGGCCAAAACATCTAAAACTATTCCGCAGAAAGAAACCACCTCCTCGTTTCGGCCTGGCAGTGAGAAACCAGTGGCGAAGACACGCCTTGAAGAGCTTGTTCTCGGGGGGTGTGTTATTGATTTCGACTTTAAGTTCGAGAAAACCTCATCGGTTTCTGGTCGATGCGAGCCGGATTCGAGATATATATGCTCAATACTCGAAAGCCTCCTTGAACAGGTGAAGAAAGATTGCAACTGTGAAAACAAAGAGGTTGTGATACCGGCCCCAGAAGAAGAGATCACTACCCACGTGAATGAGTTCTTGAGTGTTTACACTTACCCTTTCACGTTGGGTCCCCTCGATCCGTGATCTTAGATTTCTGCAAGAAATACCAGGTAACCCTCGGCCAAATCCACCCCTCTTTCTGGAGGATCGTGATACTGCTCCATTTTTTCGTAAGTAAAATCGACGGGCTCTCCTTCACCCTTGACCACCTCATAAGGTTGTACAGTCCTAGACTCTATCGAGGTGGATTGATAAAGCTCCAACGCCGGGCCACCAAGGCGCCTATCTCGAGTATAAACGAAGACAAAGATCGAGGCTGAATGGGGCTGGTTCGTTCCAGTGAAGACCACAGACCTAATCCCTGCCGAAAGCATGCCATTCTCTGAGGAACGAAATATGAAATGTAAGCACGGTTCCGTCTTTAATTTTTGTTTGTCATTTTTATTTCTTCACCCTTTCTTATCAGTGTTTCTATCGATATAGTTGTTGCTTGGATGCCGGGTGCGGTTCCCCATCTTGAAAACTGGGTTAGGAGCCTGGTTTCAATGTCAACACATGCCAAGCGCGCGTGGCGCGATTTGTCAAAGGGTCGTTGGGAGGCTCGCAATCATGGTAAGCTTCATTCCTGATTTACCGATTTGCGTCCAAACATCTTTTCAAGCATAAGTTTGCTTACTTTATCCTCTTGTAGGCCTCAAAAAGGACGCGGCTCTGAGGCCCCCTCCGGTGATGAAGAAGTTTCACCGCCTATTTCGAAACCGGCGAAGGAGAATAAGAGGAAAAGGGCCTCAAACTCCGAGGGTCAAAAATCGAAGAAGAGGACAATTCGTAAACCCAAAGGGAACACAATCCTACTGACTATGGAATCAGTCCAAAGATTAAGTGAAGAAGAGGAAGAAGAAGAAAAAGAGGAGAATGAAGATGATTCTGGGCTGGTGGCCCGTGTGTGAGCTAACGCAGAGATTCGGGGAGTTTCGGAACCTGTGGAAGTTGATGCTTCTCGTCTATGCTCGATGAGGTCGAGGAGGAGACTTCGAGCCAAGTCACCGAGTCAATAGGGACCGAAAATTCTTTATCTCGGGGAAAAGAGACCGTTGAAGAGGCGGTGGACGTTGGTGAAGAAACTGGGCTCGCGGCTCCCCAAGACGGTGGTAGTGCCTCAAATGACCCACTTGGGGCAATAGAGATCGGGGATTCCTTCTTATTTCCTTCAGTCTCCGATTCGATGATACGCGACGCTCAAGCCGTGGAGACTTGTCAGGGGGATGGAGCCCACGGAGAGGAGGATCTCTTCCGTGGTTTACTTGCTGGGGTAGAAGATGTCACCGGTCTGAGTAACTTGGAGGTTCCGAAGAAGAGCTCGGGCGAGGCTTCCTCGAGTTTTAAATTGACCAATCAAGTTTTTGCCCCCAGTGCTGATCCCGGGTGCAACCGAACAATCGTAATCACGGTCCCGTAGGATGCTCAGGTTCTCGTAGCCCCCGTAGGGGTGGCTAGCTACCTCTGGTGTTTGGTCACAGAAGGATATCGAGCCCATATGGACGAGGTGGGAGCGCCTTGTCTTTTCAATGAAGCCCAACAGGCTCTGAACCAGGTAATCCCTGATTTTCCTGTCAGTTTTCACACTTAGGTTTTTCTCCTTTTGTATAACTTTCCCTTCTATATTTGCAGGCTTTGGTGCTTCATCACGATGCTTTCCTCCGATTCCGAGGGGAACTGAGCCGTTATGAGACCGAGATCCGGGGGCTGGCTGAGGAAAATGATGCCTTCAAACTTATCAGTGAGCAAAGAGAAGGGGAAGCTAAAGGCCTCTGTGCTGAGCTAGAAATGGCTTAGAAAGAGTACACCGAACTGATGGAGCAGGTAAGAAGAATTTTTGAAGTTAGTGGTTCAAGCGTCGTAGCTAACGGTTCGAACCCACAAGTCCAACAAAAGCTTGACGTGATCAGGCAGCTTCGTGAAGAAACAGATGCGCTAAAAAATGAGGTTGAATGATGAAAGGAGAATATGGACCGCTCGGCCTTAGAGAAGAAAGCTGCCCGAGCTCAACTGGCCATGGCTGAGAACCAACTTCGAAGCTTGAAAGAGATGCCTCGGTGCAAGCCAAGAAAATTGAGGAGCTCCAGTCTCGGTTGGGTTTAGCAACATCCGATCGAGAGAAGTTGGCCGCAAATCTTACAGCGGCCAAATTGGAGATCGAAACGGCCAAGGTCAGTGCTGATGCAATAATGGTCATCTATCGGACCGACGCTGAAGCTGCTCAGGCTTGGCAAAGGAGGTTGCTGAAGCTGCTTAGGTTCGAGCAAACTGGGTTGCTGAGCATGCTAAATGCCAGTCTCAAAGAGAGACTCTTGAGGAGATCCACACTCATGGTTTCGATCTTACAGTTGAGATCGAGAGTGCCAAAGAGCTTGAAGCTGAATCCAGAGTGTTGGCCTTTCCTGTCGACGACGATTCTAGGAGCATGAGCGGGTCCGAAAGTGGGGAAGACCCCGAGGGTGAGGATGCTGCTCCCGAAGAAGACAGGCCCTTAGAATTTGTAGTTTTTCTTTTAAGGCCGTTTTGGCTTTTGCATAGAGTTCTGATCGGGCCATGCTGCCCTTGTAAATGATTTTTGATATATATAAAAAAATTCCTTCATTTCCATGGCTTATGAATCTGTTGTCCTTTTCTTTTCTTTCTTTGTTATTTCATGTACGGGTCAAAATGCCTTAGCATGAGATCATGAAGTTGTGTTCGAGGCTCCAAGGTTGGGGGAAGGTAAGGGCCGATATTAAGCCTTGCCTTCGACCTTTTCTAACCGATGGACCCCGAATGATAACTCGAACTTTGAGTTTATGAAGCCCTTACGCTTAATGATCGAGTGAGGACATGCTCAAACTCGGAATTTGGTAGCCCTTAGGCTTTCTAGTCGAGTGAGAAGGATCTCTCGAACTCAAAGTGAAAGTAGCCCTTAAGCCTTTGTAAATTTTTTGTATCCGGCCGATCTGGCCTTTGTAAAACTATCGTTTAATCATATATATATATATATATATATATATATATATATATATAAGGTTTTTCTACCCTTTTCGGTGTTTAAAGTTTTTCCTTTGTTTGTCATTCATTTTCACAAAGGTTGTAATGCCTTAGCACGAAGTAAGGAACCGTTCGAGAGTCCGAACAATTTTGTACTCATTAGAGTTTTCAAGGATTGATATTATCGAATCCTTTTATGATTTTGGCGGGGGTAGTCCTTTTAATCGATTTATGAAAGAATTTGAAGGCTTGTTTTGTTATGGAATTCGGACGTCTCCAAACCGTGTTAATTTGGTCATAGCCTCTTTGGTCCGGGATTTGCCCCTTGGGCTTATTTTCTCGTTTTACTTTGAGCTTTTCCGATCAATCCCCAAGTGGGGTGGCTGTGGCCTATAAAAATCGAGTGTTACCTAAAAGGTCTTATGATCTCGAAGTTTTAATAATTCGATCTCGTTTATTTTTCGGACGCTAGTCCCCGAGCGTGGGGGTAATTATCCGAACTCCGGTTATGATCGGCCCTTAAGCCATAATAGATTGAGAGTATAAAATTGTAAAGTAGAAAAAGCACAAAAATTTTCCAAGGCATGAGATATTGGCAAGGAAAAACACTTCTCCTTATAATTGACTATACATGCGTACATGTTCTGTGCCAGGGCTCGAGCAAACTACGCGGGCACGATTCGTTTGACCGTTTGGCCCTTATGGATATTCCTATCGAGACCCTAATGCCATGAAGTAATTTCCTCGCAACAAAGTTGAAATTCGAGGGTAATGCCCCCATTTATTTGAGGTTGATATAAAGAAGCCTTGGATACTATTGAATTTTTTTAAGTTAGCACGATCAATGGTTGCCTCGTTAAAAACATTGCCGGAAAACCCTTTTAGGACAAAACCGGTCTAAGGGAAAACGAATGCAACGCGTGCTTTCAGACCTAAAGACTTTGTGTAGAGGAGTCCATTGTTGTTTCTGATCGAACACCTACAGGATTTAGTTTAAACTATAAATAAAAATGGAAAGGGTCGTACCTTAGCAGTAGTACCATTTTAGGTGCGATACGTTCTAGTTGCTTGGTAGTAGTTCGCTGTTCATTGTGCCGAGCTTGTAGGATACTTTTCCGATGATTTCGAGAACCTGGTACGGTCCTTCCTAGTTCAAACCCAGCTTCCCTTCATTTGGATTTCGGGTGCTAAGGGTGACTTCTCTTAACACTAAGTCCCCAATGTTAAAATATCGAAGATTGGCTCTTCGATTGTAGTACCTTTTGATCCGCTATTTGAGCGGCCAATCAGACGAGGGCAGCTTCGCGTCTTTCGTCCAAAAATTCTAGGCTCGTATTCATGCCCTCGTTATTTGACTCTTCTGTCGCATATCGAAATCTGATGTTGGGTTTTCCGACTTCGATCGGGATTAGAGCTTCGGTGCCATAAACTAATGAGAATGGTGTTGCTCCAGTACTGGACTTCGATGTTGTGCGGTACACCTATAGAACTTCGGGCAGTATCTCTCTCCATTTCCCTTTGGCGCCGGTTAATCTCTTCTTAAGTCTTTGAATGATGGTTTTATTGGTCTATTCGGCTTGTCCGTTCCCGCTGGGATGTTAGGCGTCGATAGGATTCTTTTGATCTTATGATCCTGGAGAAATTTAGTCACTTTGCTGCCGATGAATTACTTTCCATTATCACATAAGATCTCGGAGGGCATCCCTAATCGACATATGATGTGATCCCAAATGAAGTCTTGGACTTCTTTTTCTCTGACTTTCTCGAAAGCCTATGCTTCAACCCACTTAGAAAAATAATCTTTCATGAATAAAATAAACTTGTCTTTTCCCGGGGCCGATGGAAGAGGTCCGGCGATGTCCATTCCCCATTTCATGAATGGCCATGGGGATAAGACCGAATGGAGATGGTCTCCGGGCTAGTGAATCATTGGTGCATCCTTTGGCATTGGTTGCATTTTCGAACGAACTCCTTTGTGTCCTTCTCCATATCGGTCCAGTGGTATCCTGCTCTGATTACCTTGTGGACCAATGATTCGGCCCGGAATGATTTCCACAAGTGCCTTCGTGAACTTCTCGTAAGACGTAATCGGTATCTCCCGATCCCAAACATATTGCCAATGGTCCATCGAACATCCTTCTAGATAGCGTTCCGTCTTCGGACAAAGTGAACCGTGCTGCCTTTCTGCGCAGAGCTCTCGACTCCTTTGTATCCGATGGGAGTTTTTCGTTCTTTAGGTACTCTATATACTTGTTTCTCCAATCCTAGGTCAAACTCGTGAAGTTTATTTTGGCGTGACCTTCTTCGATCATTGACCTCATGGATTGTACAACAGTCCCCGAGTTGAGTTCGTCGTCTTCGATCGATGAACCTAGATTGGCAAGAGCGTCGGCCTCGCTGTTCTATTCTCCAGGTACGCGCTGCACGGTTAATTCCTTAAACCGATGTAGAGTCGTCTGTAGTTTATCCAAGTATCTTTGCATTCAGTCTTCTCGAACTTCAAAAGTCCTGTTAACTTGGTTTACCACGAGGAGGGAATCACACTTGGCCTCTATGACCTTTGTTCCCAAACTTTTAGCTAGTTCGAGACCTGCAATAATGGCCTCATATTCGACCTCATTGTTAGTTAATTTTATAGTTCTAATAGACTTTCTAACTACATTACCCGTGGGTAATTTTAGTACAATGCCTAGTCCAGACCCCTTCACGTCAGAAGCATCGTCCATATGGGTCCAGACTCCCGAAGATGTACCCGATTTCATCAGCAGTTCCTTTTCAACCTCAGGTACGAGGGTCGACGCAAAGTCAACCACGAAGTCTGCCAAGATTTGAGACTTGATGGCGGTTGGGGATTGATACTCAATATCGTACCCACTGATTTCGACAGCTATTTTGGCCAATCGGCCCGATAGTTCGGGTTTGTGCAAAATATTTTGAAGAGGATAAGTTGTCACAACACTTATTGGATGACATTGGAAGTATGACTTTAGTTTCCTAGAGGCGCTTATTAAAGCAAGCGCTAATTTTTCTAAGTGTGGACATCTAGTGTCGGCCTCACCTAAGGTCCGACTAACATACTAGATAGGGAATTCCGTACCTTGTTCTTCTCGGACCAGGACTCCACTTACTGCTATCTTTTAGACTGCCAAGTACAACTAAAGCTGTTCGTCCACTTTCGGGGTATGAAGTAGCGACGGGATCGACAGATACCGCTTTAGTTCCTTCAAGGCCTGTTGGCATTCCGGAGTCCATGCAAAATTGCTCTTCTTCTTAAGCAGTGAGAAGAATCGGTCACTCCTATTTGAGGACCTCAAAATGAATCGTCCTAGGGCGGCTATGCGCCCCGTTAGCCTTTGCACGACCTTTACATTGTCTAGGACTGTGATATCCTCGATAGCTTTGAATTTATCGGGGTTGATCCCGATCCCCCGATTGGACACCATGAAGCCAAGAAACTTGCCCGAGCCAACCCCGAATGCGCACTTTTCTGGGTTGAGTTTCATATTGTACTTCCTCAGTATACCGAAGGTCTCCTGCAAATGCTTTAAATGGTCCTCTGCTCGCAGGGACATAACTAGCATGTCATCGATACAAACTTGCATAGATTTCCCTATTTGTTCTTCGAACATTAGATTTACTAGGCGTTGATAGGTTGCACTAGCATTTTTTAGTCCGAATGGCATTACATTATAACAGTAGGTGCCATACTTCGTGATGAATGAAGTCTTTTCCTAATCTTCCAGGTTCATTTGTATTTGGTTGTACCCGGAATAGGCATCGAGAAAACTGAGAGTCTCGTGGACGGCCTTGGCATCGATCATACGATCGATGTTAGGCAAAGGAAAAGAATCCTTCGGGCATGCCTTATTCAGGTCTTTATAATCTACACACATTCTAAGTTTGTTTCCCTTCTTAGGGACTACCACTACGTTTGCTAGCCATTCGGGATACTTTACTTCCCGAATGGATCCTATTTTGAGAAGTTTGGTTATCTCGTCCTTGATGAAGGCATGTTTAATCTCGGGCAAGGGCTTTCTTTTTTGCTTCACTAGGCGGAATTTAGGATCCAGGCTCAGCTTGTGAGTGGTAATTTCCAGCGGGATCTATGTAATATCGAGGTGGGACTAAGCAAAGAAATTCATGTTAGCTGTAAGGAGATGAATAAGTTTTTCCCTGAGCTCGGGGATTAGTCCCGTGCCCAGGTATACCTTTCGTTCGGGCTGATGTTCATCCTCATTGGTCCCCAACTTCTCCGATCGGGTTGAAGTTGGTGTCTGTGGTTGCTATTTAGCCTCATGTTTTCCTTTTGAATTTGATCCCTTTGCTAAAGAAAGTACTGACACCGGTATCACTTCATCGATTGCAAACATCTCCTTGGCGGCGGGCTGCTCCCCGTACATTGTTTTGACTCCCTCAGATGTCGGGAACTTCAGAACTTGGTGAAGGGTCGAGGGTACTGCCCTGATATTATGTATCCAAGGCCTTCCGAGCAAGGCGTTGTACCTCATGTCACCCTCGATGACATGGAGCTTTGTTTCCTGGATGGTCCCGGCCACGTTCACTGGCAAAATATCTCACCTTTGGAGGTTTCACTCGCCATGTTGAAGCCGTTAAGTACTCGGGTTGCGAGCACAATTTGATCTTGTAGGCCCAGCTATTCTACGACCCTCGATCGAATAATATTGGCCGAGGTACCTGGGTCTATCAAAACACGTTTAACTTGAATTTTATTCATAAGGACGGATATTACCAGAGCGTCGTTATGAGGTTGTTCGATCCCTTCTACATCCTCATCGTTAAAAGACTAAGGTCTCCTCCGGTAAGTAGTCCCGTGTTCGCTTTTCTCTTGTGATCGTCACCTTGGTGCGTTTAAATACCGGTCCTTGAGGAATATCGACCCCTCCAACTATCATATGAATCACGTGCTGCGGATCTTCTTGCTCGTTTTGCCTGTTTGAATCTCTATTTTGAAGTGATTCTTAAGACTTCTCGAAGGTGACCCTCGTTGAACAATCGGGCTACTTCCTCCCTTAGCTGTCTGCAATCTTCTATTTTATGGCCATGGGTACCATGATACTTGCATATTTAGTTTGGATTTCTCTGGTCCTGATCGGTCTGCAGAGGTCGAGGCCACCTAGTATCTTTGATACGTCCAATTGCCGATACTATGGCAGAAGCATCTATGTTGAAGTTATATTCTGACAATCGAGGCGCTTCTTTGGGCCCGACATCCCTATCGAAACCACTCTTGCTCATGAGTCCTCGGGAGCTCTGTCCTCGATCATCACTTCTATCACTTCGAACGGGGTTGCGTCCAGGTCGGTTTATTTCTCCGATCTCCACCATATGGCTGATATCGGTCTCTATTCGGTCGTGGTTCCCGGTCGAAGTCCATTTTAACTCTATCCACGGGCCTGCTAGGATAAACCAACCCGGTTGGAGCCCCTAGTTGATCATCCTCGACCCTGATCTTTGACTGATACCGATTATGCACATCGGCCCAAGTGACAGCTGGATATTCGATCAAATTCTGCTTCAACTACTGTGAAGCGACGGAACTCAGAGAATTGAGACCTTGAGTAAAAGCTTGAACAGCCCAATCGTTGGTGACCGGTGGCAAATTCATCAGTTCCATTAGGAATCGAGATAAACAAATTCCCTGAGCATCTCGTTGTCTTTTGTCTTACCTTGAAAAGGTCCGACTTTCTTGTAGCAACCTTAATGGCTCTGGCGTGTGCCTTTACAAAAGAATCTGCAAGCATGGCAAATGAATCAATAGAATTAGGTGGTAAATTATGGTACCATATCATAGCACCCTTCGATAGAGTCCCCCCGAATTTCTTCAGCAATACGGATTCAAGCTCGTCATCTTCCAAGTCATTTCCCTTGATGGCGCATGTATATGAGGTGACGTGTTTGTTTGGATCTGTCGTCCCATTATACTTCGGAATATCGGGCATACAGAATTTCGTAGGGATTGGCTTCGGAGCTGTACTCGGGGGGAAAGGTTTTTGATAAAACTTTTTGGAATCAAGTCCTTTCAATACCGATGGTGCTCCGGGATTTGATCCACCCTGGAGTTATAAGTTTCCACTTTCTTATCATTTTCCTCGATCTTCTTTTCCCCTGTCTCGGTTCGCTTTGTTAGTTCTTATAGTATCTTTATGATAGCAGGATTGGTCTCCAATTCTCCTCCATCGGATCTCTTTGGAACCGATTCAACTCTATGAACAATTTCTTGTGATGGCTCGAGCTCGATCCTGCTTGGTGCACGATTCTGAGTTTGGAGTTGCGGTATCGCAGCTTGTTGAGTCTACAACATTTCGAATATCATTCGAAGGCTAATCCCGCCTTCTTCACCTCCCTGTGCATTCTGAACGGCTGTTTCAGCATCTCTGCGGATGCTATTTTCAGGATCGACGGCCAAATTCCCATTAATGGCAATATGGGAGCTGACGTCGATAGGGTCCACCGCCGGGGCTCCCTCGAGGTTGACTGGAGGTACTCCGTTTCCTAGGGTGGCTATGTTGTCGTTCTAGCTATGAAGACCAATGCCATTGTCTGTGTGTGTGGGTGCTACTTGAGAGTTTGACATGTTGATCCTGGAATCAATGACACTTCAAAGAACAAGCATAAAATAGTATGTCTTACGAAAACTGTACCAGGCAATCACTATTATCCTTATCCCCACAGTGGGCGCCAAACTATTTGCCTAATAAATTGGATAACAATTAAACGTATAAGTGGTTTTAAGGATATGTGATTTCACATGGCACAAACTGATAAACATGAGAATTGATGATAGGAATTAACAGTAAAATAAAGCAAATAAATATGATGAACGACTGTGGCGCTCGAGCTAAACCGCCCTCGAACCAGCTGAATATGCTTAATGGAAAGTATGAACTGAACGACAGAGTTTAAGAGAGAAAATATAATATATTGCCTTGTTATGCGTGAATGTATGATGAATACAAATGGATTAGGACCTCCTTTATATAGTAGAGGAATTCTATTGATGGTACAATTCTAATTACAGAAGCAAATCCCATGATAGGCTAAATAATCGATCGTGATTTGATACGTGCCGAGATTTTCGCCACGATCCTTGCCCGATCACAGATATCTCGGCTTTCTGTTATTCGTCTTAGCTGGCACCCTTTGACCTCGCTCGATCTCTGTCCCGCTTTAATCTCGATCACGGCTGGTCTCGATCTTGATCGGTCATTGATTCATGAACTTAGCAATTCACCCCGTGCTATAGTCCGTCATAAATCAAAGCAGATCCTGACTTATTTGTGCTCCATCCTCGATCAGAAAAGAACAAGATCGATTTTGACCGTTTACAATCATATATGTCAATTATGACGATCATGCGATATGTCATGGGCGGCTTTCCAGCCATGCCCCATGACACTTTGGGGGCGCCTGTCGCGCCCCCTTTTTCCTTCTGCGAAATCGGGTTTATGACATTTTGGTTGGGACAACTCTTTCCTTTTGGAAAGGGGTTTTCCAATTTTGTATGAGTCGCCACCTAACGATTTTAAGGTGCGTTAGGGCACCTATAGGGTTCAACTACAACTACGTTTGATAACCAGAGATAGGGTAAGGGCTTGA
This sequence comes from Nicotiana attenuata, assembly GCF_001879085.1. Taxonomy (NCBI): domain Eukaryota; kingdom Viridiplantae; phylum Streptophyta; class Magnoliopsida; order Solanales; family Solanaceae; genus Nicotiana; species Nicotiana attenuata. Next base: position 160,462 of record NW_017672515.1, read on the forward strand.
AATTATCCCAAGGGGAAGGTGTTAGACACCCCTCAGGATCCACTAGTGTGGTTCCCGGCCAGATAATTTTTTGTGAATTTGAGCAATTTCAAGTAAACAAATAAGGCTCAAATAATAGGGGATTTTGAATACACAAGTGTTTGAAAATGATTAAATTAATGTAAAGGGGTCCTAGGTTTGTTTGTAATATGGATCACATCAATGCAATACCCGCTAATCACTCCTCAAAAGAGGGGCTACACGTGGTATTAGCGCACCGGTCATCATATCCATATCTACCCTTCCCACCCCGTAAATGTATTAAAGCGCGGATTGGTCTCGATCTCTATTGCATGCTATTGCCCGTCCCATTCCTATCAGTCCCGAAGGAATTTTAGGACTACTATTCCTATAAGAGGGAGGACTTAGGCTGACTCTTAGGTTTAAAGGTTAAGGCTAAGGCGACATACAAAACACGTAGGAATACATTTATAGGGAAAACATGTAAGCAATCAGAAGGTTCATATAATCCTCCGCAAACAATACATATAAATAGCACGACTCAAACACAGTTAAAGTCTGAATTTTCTAAGTCCTAAAGCAAGGGATTTGAGTCAGAACCAGATTCATTATGTAGCTCAGATAAGAAGTCCGAATCAGGCCTGCCTGTTGGTTGTAGCAATTTGATAATTAACGAAGGTAGTTCCAGTTTTATTCAAATATTTACCTAAGGCTTGCCTAGGCGTACTAATGATATCCTATGAGCATGATATCTAGAATGATGCTGTAAATAGTGATTAATTTTATGCAGGCGATTGGGATCCTATAAACATGCTTTCTAAACCGTATTGATAAAAGGAGTAGGTTGTTTAAGCTGATCTAGGACAGTACGAATCAAACCAATTTTTTAACTAAACTGGTTTTAGATCATATAGGCATGATCTCTATTATAGCTGATTTTTATTCCTACAGACATGGTATCTAAGTATTAAAGGCTGATTTTTGTCCTATAGGCATGGTATCTAATTGAACATGAGGTGGAGTAGGCAGGATTTATTTGATCACAGCGAAATTCCTATAGGCATGATTTCTATAAAAATATTGTCTTTAATCTTATAGGCATGACATCTAATTTCGAAGCTGATTTTAACACTGTAGGCATGATGTCTGATTATAGCCATTTAGATCCTATAGGCATGATGTCTAAGTGTGAAAGTAAAACATGCAGAATTTATTAAATAGATCCTATAGGCATGTTATCTACCATTTCTAATAACTTAAAACATGCATAATTACCCCATCCCTTTTCACTAGCCAACGCCAATATTTGTTACAAATTATTACAGACCAAATATTTGAATTACAAAAGAAGTGTTGAAATAAGAAATTACAACCAAAAGAAGCCTGATCTTGACTTCCTATCTGAGTTATATAATTAATCACTTCAAATGCCAATGATGTTCAAAGCCTTTCTCTAAAGTTCCCTAAGAGTCTCAAGGGACCCCGGGCAGTGCTTACACCCAGGTTTGCATAACCAGAAAGAAATGAGTGCAGTGTGGAAGGGCCAACCCTTATGTGTCCAAGTTCAGAGGAAGCTCAAGGGTCCCAATGCAAGGCTCACACAAGAGGGGCATAACCTAAGTTCTAAGAATATAGTAGAAGTGCAGAACAGAGATTTATTAAAATTGGATTGGAAATAATAAGTTGTAAAAGTGGTTTTGAAAACAGTCGGAGTAGTGAAACAGAAACAGTAATCATTCAAAGGGGCAAGGGATTATAGGATTTATTGTATAACCCCAGCAGGGGTCTGATTTGGTCATGCACAGCAATAGCTGGTGCTGGCATGGACATAAACCATCCAAAGGAGCACAAACACATATAGGGGATATGGGGGCTTGGGGTTCATAAGGTGGCAAGTGAATAACAAATGACTGATAGAGTACACATATAGGGAAACATTAATTTTAAGAAAAAGGGAAGGGAACATATTTCAGCATGCTAGTAACATAAATAAACTGCAGAGACATGAGCAGAAGTGAACATGAATGAGAAACTGAAGCAACTTAAAGAAACATGTTGTTGTTGAGACTTAAAAGTTAACTAGGATATACCAGTAGAGAAGCAAAGTGCAGAAAGGTAAAGCAAACAAGAGTCCACAGTCTAGCCTTGGCTTTCAGCCGGCTAGACAAAGCAATAGCACAAATAGCAGTAATAAAAGAGAGAGTTTTAAGTGTAAGTCTGTATTCTGAACTCAAGTTGTTCGTGTCTAAAAGAAAAGAGGGTATGGTATTTATAGTTTTGAAAACGGATGAAGAATAAAGTAATAAGTAAAGGCTTAACACAAACATGGACACAATCACAATCAGAATCAATTAACACAAGTACTTCCCCTTCATCAAGGAAGTACTGCTCAAACGGATACTAACAACGTTAATTAAGGAAAGAAATCAGTTTGAGACAGATTGATTCTTGCCATATAAAGGGGAAGTAAAAGCATGAAGTAAATAATCAAGTCTAAGTACAAAAATAGGCTTATTTTGGGAAAGGATTCAGCAGGGTTAAACATCACAATAAAGGAAAGGAATCAATTAATTTTAAACAGATGAGTAAAAATTAGGGCTCATAGGAAAATCCTTTTGCAATTAGTCGGGAGATTGAGGAAATCAAGATCAATCAAGAAGGAACATGATTCTGCACTTCACCATATAAATAACAAGGAATGAACAAGCATGTAGAGTTAAACGAGTTGAAAAAAGAAGCAACACCAACATACAGTAATAGTAAGGGTAAGCTAGGGTTCAGTAGTAAGAAAATATTCGAAGCACAGTAGTCAAGTAAGTCAAGTAGTCACGTAGAATCAACAATGAAGAAGAACATAGCAACAGGTAAAGAGAGTCAGAAATAAGTTAAGGTCTCACAGTAACAAGTGAGGCAAAACTTTTTTTAAGAAATTAGGGCTTCAACGGTAGCCGAAATTAAGAGATGATAAGAGCTCAAATCAGATAAGTTAAACAAGGAGAAGAGAGTCAGAAACAAAGAACTTAATTGAACAAGTACACATTTAAACAAATAATTCAGAACTCAGATAAGACCGAAAAGGGAACTAGGGTTTTTAACATGTTGAATCAAATAGAGGGAAAGCATAAACAGGTTGTTTGAACGTAGTAAAATCATGAAACAACACTAAAAATCAGAGAAGAGGTCTTTAAAAAGTTAAGAAAAACCCTAATCGTTAAAAAATGAAGAGTCATTTTGAAAGAAAAGTCAAAGAACCTTCGAGAAACACTTAAAAAGGTTCATAGTTAGCACAGATCTAAGATAGATCTGAAAGAAATTGAAAGGTCTTATAGATTAGGGTTTCAGAGAACCCAGAAAAGTGAGAAAGACTTTGAAAGTTAACGATCTGACTAGAAAAAGTCAAGGATCTGCCTTGAAAGACCATGAATGGCCTGAGAAAGGTCATGGATGGCCGGAGAAAGGCCATGAATAGAAGTCGAGCAAGGACTGGACCAGATTCCTTCGAGGTTTGGCCATGAAACCATAGAAACAAACACCCAGGAGCCATAGGAGGCCGATACACATCTCAAATGGCCACGAGAGGCCGTGAATTAGGTAGGTATTAGGGTGGGATTAGATGGCAGCGGCTAGGGTTCATGAGGGATTGCAGAGAGAATTGAGAGGGAAAGGGATTCAGAGGCGGCGGGCGGTGAAAAAATGAAGTAGGTTTAGGGGTCGTTCAGGGTTAAAAATGGAAAGGGTGAATGATGGTCGTTGATCTGAATGATCAACGGCCTGGATTAAAGAGGGTAGGTAGGGGTCCGGGTTTGGGTCAGTTCAATTTTAAATTGGGTCGGGGTTTAATTGGGATTGGGCCGGGGAAATTGGGTTTAATTAGGGGTTACAATTAGGCTAAAATTGAAATGCAATTGGGCTAGATTTAAATAGCCATTTTCCCTATTTAATTTATAAAAATAATAAATTAATTTTTGAAAACAAATTAAAAGCACTAAAATGATTTATAATATATAAGTAACACTTTAAAAATATAGGACTTGATTATGAATATAAACGCAATTAAATCTTAAAAGAGGCTAATATTGCAATTATATGCACTTTAGCTTAAAAAATACTAAATAAATTTGTAAAAATATGCAAAACTTACCTTAGATATATTGTACCATAAATATGAAGATACAATAAATGAATCATCAAAAATAATAATTTTGAATATAATTATTGGAATTTTATGGATAAAAAAGGGAAATAAATTGATTAAAAACCTTTAAAAATTATGAAAATAATAATAATAGTTATAATAATAATAAAATACTTGGATATGATTACATATGCATATATATGCCATTTTGAAATTATTTTGCATTTTGAAAAATATATAGGGAAAAATTGGGTATCAATAGCTGCCCCTCTTTACCCGGGAAGGATGAAAGAGTTTTCGGGTAAAGATATGATGGCCAATTTTGACCGAGCGAAACAGTTTGAAGAGGTTTAGGCCGCACCCTGGCTTCTGAGCTGCCTACATATCCCTGATTTTACAGGAATCAGGCCATATGTAGTTCAGGATCCATTGGCGGAGTATACCAATGAAGACATTTCAAGAACGGACGCAATATCTAGGGCTGGGTGAGTGGGCGATTTATGGGAATGGTTAGGTTCTGATATGGCTGAGGGAACTAGAGCGGGATCATTCCTGCTGGTATAGCCGTTGCTCGCCGGTTTACCATCAAATGAGCGATACAAGCATATATTGTGCGTAAATTTAGACATGATGCAAATTCCCGTTGGACCATGAATGCTGTCTTTGGGCGGTTAGGATGACGTCCTTAGACCATGATGTCCTGGGCCATGAAACGTATAATAAAGGATTCCCAGGCCATGAAATGATGTTCTGGGGCTATGAGGATGGTGCCTCCGAACCATGACGCCTTTGAATAATGATATGCAAAATATTGAAAAAAATCCTCGGGCCATGACATGGTGTTCTCGGGCTATAAATATGGTTCCTCCGAACGATGACACCTTTGGATGAGTTGGCGATATTTCAGCCCATGAAGGATGAAGTAGCATGTGGCGATCTTTCAGCCGTGCAATGTTGCGATCTTTCAGCCGTGCAATGTGGCGATCCTTCAGCCGTGCAATGTGGCGATCTTTTAGCCGTGCAATGTGGTGATCTTTCAGCCGTGTAATATGGCGATCTTTAAGCCGTGCAATGTGGCGATCTTTCAGCCGTGCAATGTGGCGATCTTTCAGTCGTGCAACGTGGCGATCTTTCAGCCGTGCAATGTGGCGATCTTTCAGCCGTGCAATGTGGCGATCTTTCAGCCGTGCAATGTAGGTGGAGACAGCGTTTAATCTCAAAAGGCAGAATGGTAGCCTTATGCAATACAAATGCAGATAGAGGTAGAGCTTAACCTCAGAAGGCAGAATGGTAGCCTTATGCAAGTTGGAAGGCAGAATGGTAGCCTTATGCAATGCAAATGTAGATAGAGGTAGAGCTTAACCTCGGAAGGCAGAACGGTAGCCTTATGCAAGTTGGAAGGCAGAATGGTAGCCTTATGCAGGTTGGAGGGCAGAATGGTAGCCTTATGCAATGCAAATGCAGATAGAGGTAGAGCTTAACCTCGGAAGGCAGAATGGTAGCCTTATGGAAGTTGGAAGGCACAATAGTAGCCTTATGCAATGCAAATGCAGATAGAGGTAGAGTTTAACCTCGGAAGGCAGAATAGTAGCCTTATGCAAGAAATAAAAATAGCAAATGACAGTAGAGTTTCTTAGCTGATAGCAGATTGCGGCGTGGTGATTACTGGAAGCATTGTGACATATGAAACATTATGGGTGCGTGCTGATAGCATATGTTGGTAAGTGCAATGGTTCAGAGAATCGCACTTTTGAACAATTTTTGTTCTATGGACGTACAGTACGTTCAATGATTTCGTAATCATAATTCCTGCATCCAGAGAAAAATCATGAGGTTTGTAAAGGGGAAGGTTAGTTCGTATCCCCGCTGGCTTTGCTTGACTCGTTCGGCATTGATCTGGTGATACCATTTGTATCATTGGGGTAGCGTTACTAAATGAAGCAGTTTTAAAAACAAACATGCATGATTTTATAAAATTATGACATAAATGTATAATTAAAATAGTCTTTAGATGAACCGCCGACTGTGACGCAATTCAGGACATTGCAACCTCTCCTGCTACGGAATTTTGAGGGTCCTCCTCAAGATTCTGCCCCAGTTTGGATGGGTTGACGTTTCTGACTGTTGCTTGTGCGGCGATCGGCTGAAATTACTTCGGAATTTTGAGGGTCCTCCTCAAAATTCTGCCCCAGTTTCCAATTTTGGGGGGAAATGAAAATTTTATTGAGTTGTGACCGAACCCATAGGGCTGCCTACGTATCCTCTCTTAAACGGGAATCAGGTCAGGCGTAGTTCAATTTACATCATATAAGGAAAGCATAAAGATTACACATAGTAACGCTTGACTACATCTGAATTGATCGGCTTTGGCCAGACTTCTTCGTCCATTTCTGCAAGTATGAGGGCTCCTCCTGTCAAAACCCGGTAAACCATATATGGACCATGCCAGTTGGGAGAGAACTTCCCTTTGGCTTCATCTTGATGCGGAAAATTTTTCTCTAACACCAGCTGCCCTGGTGTGAACTGTCTTGGCTACCACGTCGGGTATTCTACTACCCTGAGAAGCTTAGCGTTGATCTGCTTAGCGACTTCTTCCTTGATTTTCAAGCTCATATCGGGTTTGAACTTCCTGAGCTTTTGCTTTATCGGCGGACACATTGGATTGGTTGGCAGTTTGTGAGCCACAATAGACGTACTCAGACCAGTCATGTCATCATACGACCAGGCGAATATGTCCTCATACTCCTTTAGAAATTCAGTGTATTCTTTCTTCTCCGATGGCGACAGGTGAATGCTGATTCTTGTTTCCTTGACATTTTCTACATCTCCCAAGTTAACAATTTCGGATTCGTCCAGGTTGGACTTTGGTCTGTTCTCAAAGTTCTCAACTTCTTTGACAATCTCCTCAGGTATGTCATCTTCTTCTGAGTCAATGTCCATTTGTTGCATTGTCTCATTGCATGTCACGGTCATTGGTTCATCAAGATAAGTAATAGTAATGCTGTATTGGTAAAGTAAGGTGGAAAACGATAGCAATAAATATTAATTCATAAGAAAAATCAAACATGCTTTGAATAATTGTTTCGAACATTGAAGATCTTATTGCGAAAATTGGAAAATGCAGAAAGAAAACCTTTTAATAAATAAAACAGTGAATAATGCTTGTTTTAGCCTTGCTACCCCGAGGCTCGTCGGGCTCTGGTGGTCCTGATGGTCCAATTGTTGAGGTGTGCTCCTCTGCTCACAGCTTGTATGGAAGGACCTTCCTCCCCCTCCTCCTTGGGAATAACACAACAATCCATATCATTGTCCTCTAAAAACAGGTATTTTACTGCTGCGAGTGCTTCTTCTTCATCTGTCCCATAGACAACGTCGGCCCGTTGGAAAGTCTGCTCCAAGTGCGGTATTGGTTGCTCTAACGGGTAGTAAGGACCGCGCCATGGTGGCGACCAATTATTGAACTCCTCCCAGGTGTATTCGTATCCCAAACCGAAAGTAGTGCCATGTTTCTTGAGTTTTATAGGTTTAGAGATCCCTTGGAGATTCTTGCCGAGTCCTTTGCCAGGTTCGTACCCACTCCAATTCAATATACTCTCGATCTTGTTATCCCACCATTTTTCTTTGTCGACAGCATTGACCCGCTCGATATGGTGGTAAGTTTCTCCACCTAGCTTTCTTCTTCCTCCGATTGCTGGAATGGTCTGGCGACTGTATATAGGATTGCTGCTGTCACCATGAATGATCACTTCCTGGTAATTCCATTCAAACTTTACGGCCTGATGCAGCGTTGATGCTACATCCCCAGCAGCATGGATCCAGGGTCGTCCGAGTAGCAAGTTGTAGGACGCTGGTATATCTATCACTTGAAAATCGACCTCGAACCAGGTTGGTCCCATCTGCAGACACAGACTAATCTCATCGATGGTGGATCTCTGAGAACCATCAAAAGCTTTCACATTGATTGCTCCTTCTTTTATCTCATGCAGCCCTTTGTCCAACTTCTTGAGTGTTACCAAAGGACAGATGTTAAGGCTGGAACCCCCATCGATCAGGATCCTGGTGATGAAATAGTCTTCGCATTGTACAGTGATGTGCAATGCTTTGTTGTGACCCAGCCCTTCAGGCAGCAGCTCGTCCTCATAAAAGGTGATTTTGTGGCTCTCTAGAACTTGCCCCACCATGTTAGCCTTTTCCCCGCCAGTGATGTTACTGGGCACGTAGGCTTCACTCAGCACCTTCAACAGAGCATTCTTGTGTGTCTTAGAATTCTGCAGCAACGAGAGGATGGATATCTGTGCTGGCGTCTTGTTCAACTGGTCTATGACCGAATACTCCTTGGCCTGTATTTTCCTCCAAGGGAGGCCGATTGGAGGCCCGCTTGCTTGATTCAACTAGATGTTCAGGGGTATAGACTCTACCAGTTCTTGTCATACCCTGAGCTGCGATAGTCTCTTCGATTCTGACCTTACCCTTTCTCCTTGCCTCGGCGGTATAATCCCAGGGTATGGCATTTGTGTAGAATGACGGCATGGTGGACATCGCCACTGGGATCGACGCGGCTATCTTTACTTCGAATGGAACATGTTCTTTGGGTGGCAAAACTGCAACCTCAAATGGTGCTGGTGCCTTTGCTGATGGTGCTGCTTCAAACTCAAGAGGCATAGACACATCTACCTCGGTGTCCTCAGATGGTTGGATCTGGACTATAATCGGATTGAGAGTAACTGCTGGTTTCTTTGGGTCATCTCCTTATGCGCTCAACCCGATGGATCCTTCGGGATCCCAATCATCCTCCACTTCAATCATGTGAATACCCCACCCTTATGGTCAGGTAGAGGGTTGTTGCGGACGTTCAGAGCGGCTTCCTTTGCTACAATGACTTTGTTATCACTCAGAGACTGTATCTTGTCTTTTAAGGAGCGGCATTCATCGATGGTGTGTCCTTTCATACCGGAGTGGTATGCACAAGACTTGTTTGGGTTAACCCACTGAGAAGGATTCTCAGGGGTTGTAGCAACGACGGGGGTGACATAACCGGTGGCTTTGAGTCTCTCATATAGCTGGTCAATGGGTTCGGCGATGGCTGTATATTATTTTGGTGGCCTCCGATCAAAATTAGGTCGGGGCCTAGGGAAATTTTGGCGTGCGGGGGGTGATTGATAATGAGGTGGTTGGGCATTGTAAGTTTGGTAGACATGAGCGGGTTGGGAGTATCTGGGTGAGGTAGGCTGATATGTAGGAGGTGGAGATGACTGATAAGTTGGTGGTGGAGCTTGGTAGGAGGGTGCTTGGTAATTTGAGGCTGGCTGATATGGGAGTGGAGGTATTGGGTAAGTTTGGTATTTGAGGGGAGACTTGGTCCTTTGTGCAACCATCACGGCTCCTACGTCCCTCTTCTTAGACACATCACCAGACTGCAAGGCCTTATTTGTAGCTTGCAAGGCCTCGAAGTTTGTAACCATACGGCTCTTAATACCTTCTTCAATTCGTTCCCCAGCTTGATAATGTCAGAAAACTTATGATTCTCAATCACCATCAATCATTCATAGTATTACGGGTCTTGAGCCCGGACAAAGAACTTGTTCATTTGTTCTTCTTCTAAGGCGGGTCTGACCTTGGCAGCTTCAGACCTCCAGCCAGTAGCATACTTGCGAAATGTCTCCATCGGCTTCTTCTTTAGATTCTGGATATAGAACACGTCTGGCGCGTTCTCTGTGTTGAACCTGAACCTGTCCATAAAATCAGATGCCATACCTACCCAGCTCGACCACTTCTTGGGATCTTGGCTGATGTACTAAGATAACGCATCGCCTTTCAGACTCCTCATGAACAGCTTCATGCGGATCTTTTCATCTTTTCCTACCCCGACCATCTTGTCGCAGTATGTTCTTAGATGGACCCTTGGATCACCTGTACCATCAAACATCTCGAACCTAGGAGGTTTGTACCCCTTCGGTAGTTCGGCATCCGGTTGTATGCGGAGGTCTTCATAGTTCAACCCTTCGATCCCTTTACTTCCTTCGACGCCCTAAATTCGGCTAGTTAGTTTCTTAAGTTCCTCAGCCAAGTTTCTGATGAGTGTATCCTTTTCATCAGTTTCAGGTGTGCAAGATATAGGTTGGGTAGAGAGCGGCACGGTCTCCACGTAGATGGGATTGTTGTGGTGGCCTGGTGTATAGGCGTGGAAATGGTCATTTGCAGAGTTTTGCGGTTCTGGGATGAGTAGTGGAATGTTGTTTGGAGTATGGCAAGTGTTGCATTGGTTCTTTGTTGGAGCAGTGGGATGATTTGGTTATTTTTAAGGAGGTGTGGGGTTTTGAACATTGGGGAAGTTGGTGTCTGGGGTGCTGAGGAAGAAGGATAGGTTGGCCAAATTTCGAACCTGATCGAGCTCTTCCTGAAACTTCAACAATTTCTGCTCAAGTTGTGACACATTTTCATTGGGAACCCGAATACCATGGCCATCAGTGGCCTCTGCTGTTGTGTTTTCTTTTCTGATGTTGCTCAAATCTTCCATCTTGCTTTTGTTCTTGTTCTTAACAGGACTAAGAGGAGGAGTGGGTGGAGGGCCCCTGGATCTCGTGGAATAAGATGATGTTGCCAGAGTGCACGAACTAACCTTTGGGGAGGGGAATAACAAAACAAAACAAAAAATAAAACGAAAAGGTAAACAAGTTAGTGAGGATCATAAAAGTATTGCAATATTTAAACATGTGGTGCAGGAATGTAAAGCGTGTCCTAATTTGGGAACCTCGTTGTGCCCGAGGGGGCCTAGCGACAAGTTGATTTGGAGAACTTGAATGCTAAATGCCTCATTTCATTGATAATGATAAGAGGAATCCCAAATCGACATTAAATAAACAGGAAATGAAAGTTACTAATGGCCATTGGCCTTGTTACATTTTAAAGCAAAAAAGATAAACTCCTATCTACTTGGTCCCAGAAGGACCTTCCCCAAGTTCGGCATCCTTGGCTCCGTCGAACAACTTCCCCAACTCGCGAAGTCCTACCAACAGGTATGCTCTGGCTAGATATCCACATTCGGCCTATTTAGCCTCTTGACAATCTTCTACCCTTTTGAGAAACTTTCTTTCCAATTCCACTATGCCTCGCTCCAAGTATCCTATCCTTTTGTTGGCATTGGTGGCCATGTATTTACATTCCTCGATCAGCTTCTGGTTGGACTCTTGTATTTCTCGATGTTCGCTTTCGCACTCCCGGATCCTTTTGCGCAACTGGTTGTACTTGACTTGCGCTTTGGCCTTTTCGTCTATAATCCTGTGGCCTCGAACAAACCTTGGCTGGCCCAAACCATCATGATTGTCTTCCAACCAACCTGAATAGAAAGGAGTACAGTCGGCATGATATCTGTCTGGCTCTATGGTGTCTCTCCCTATTACGATCTTGCTATGCCACATATGATGGGCTTGGCACTTGTAGGGACTATCATCACCTTGGAAGTCGGCTCGAAAGTGGCTCATCTTGTCGACCCTGGGTATGACTTGCTTTCTACCAGCTTGCCTCATCACTCGCAGAGGGACGTAAGGGTAGGTTCCCCTGAGACCAATTAGTATCAGGATAGGTGCATCTTTGGATCGGGCGATGAACTCCTCTGTCGGAAACTATTCGAACATCCACTGAACCTGTTCTTCAATCAGATTATCAAATAGCTCAACCCATCCTTTAGCATCCTCGGGCTGAGCGAACATGTCGGGGATGTAATTCATTCGCTTTGGATGGTGGAAAGCGATATGATCATCCCAACCCCTACGCTGAATTTCTTGTCGATACTCGCCCTTTTGGAGATGCTCCATATGCCAAAGTTGAAGTAGCAGATTGCAGCCTTCGAAGTGTTTCGCTCCTCGTTGACACTTTTCTAAGGCTCGGTATATGTCTGCAATAATCATGGGTACAATGCTGAATGCCTGCCCACCAATCCCCTCAATTAGGGTTTTGGTTACCACTAGTATGAATTCTACCTTTCTTCATCGGAAATACAATCAGACCCAGGAAGCAAAATATGAAGATGAAAACCCTGCAATGGACGTGTCCCAAGGATGTGATGGCAAACTCGCCAGAGTAGGTACGGTAAGATTTGCTGTGACCGTACCTTTCATACAAGTAGTCAAAAGGGATGTTTGAATCCTTCAGGCATGTTAACTCTGGATTCTTCTTTAAACCCATCATTTTAAGGAAGCCCCTACCTTTGCGATTCTCAGGCATTAGCAAGCCCGGAGTTTCCCATACTAGACCGGCTAGTCCTCCTATCTCCTCCAGCAAAGGTGTCATCTCAATGCCCCTAAAGCGGAATGCGGCCCTTTCACAATCCAAAAATAATGTGGCAGCTTCTATAATCATGTTATTAGGTTGGACCTCCAAAAGGGATGGTAGATTACCCAGATATTTTCTGACGAGATTTTGATCACTAGAGTGTAAATCTTCCCACCAGCTTAGGAACCTTGGGTGGATGTTGGTGACCATGCCGAATCTAGGGGCTTCGTGCCTCATATTTCTGCAAGGCAAATAAGGTTAGACCCTTCCCCCACCGGACTCGACTATTTAATATCAATGACTAGCGTGAAGCTTTTAGTTCTCCAAATAAATGTACAGAATGTGACGAAGTCCGTTAGGGTTTAGGGAAACCCAGTGGACTTTGGACAAGGCTATCTTAAAGGATCATTATATGGACAACATAACTGATCCGGCTAGGTTTTACCATGATGCATGCACAATTTGAATAGAGTAAGGTTTCTATGGGGTTTTAGACTGATATCCTTGAGCAGACAACTCAAGGGGGAAGGCTCAGAACTGTTGACTGCACCACTGATCGACTAGTTTTACCGCAAATATGCCTTTCCGAATTTAGGGGGTAATGATATAGGAAGAGCGCAACCACTCATTATAAGCGTTGCTATAGTATTTGTTTTGGCACGAGTGGAGTATGATGTTGAGCATGATTATGCAATAATTAAAAGCATGTTGACATGTATTTGCACATTAAGAAAGCGATAAATACAACAGTTTCATAATTTAAAGCAATAAAGAAAAGAAAACAAGGAAGATATGTCAGTTTTGCTTTTAAAGAAAAAATTAAAAAGGGAATTAAACAGATAATTGCACATAGAGAGAGGTACAAATTCACAAGAATAATCTGAAATGGTAAAAGCCTAAAAATCCCCAGCAGAGTCGACATGCTGTCGCGCCCCCTTTTTCCTTCCGCGGAATCGGGTTTATGACATTTTGGTTGGGACAACTCTTTCCTTTTGGAAAGGGTTTTGGAATTTTTGAAGAGTCCCCACCTAACGATTATAAGGTGTGTTAGGGCACCTATAGGGTTCAACTACAACTATATTTGATAACCAGAGATAGGGTAAGGGCTTGAAATTATCCCACGGGGAAGGTGTTAGGCACCCCTCAAGATCCACTAGTGTGGTTCCCGGCCAGATAAGTTTTGTGAATTTATGCAATTTCAAGTAAACAGATAAGGCTCAAATAATAGGGGATTTTGAATACACAAGTGTTTGAAAATGATTAAATAAAGCGAATGTTTGAAAAGAGTTATAACTAAGCATATTGATGAATGTAAAGGGGTCCTAGGTTTGTTTGTAATATGGATCACATCAATGCAATACCCGGTAATCACTCCTCAAAAGAGGGGCTACACGTGGTATTAGCGCACCGGTCATCATATCCATATCTACCCTTCCTACCCCGTAAAGGTATTAACGCACGGATTGGTCTCAATCTCTATTGCGTGCTATTGCCGTCCCATTCCTATCAGTCCCGGAGGAATTTTAGGACTACTATTCCTATAAGAGGGAGGATTTAGGCTGACTCTTAGGTTTAAAGGTAAAAGGCTCTGGCGACATACAAAACACGTAGGACTACATTTAAAGGGAAAACATGTAAGCAATCAAAAGGCTCATATAATCCTCCGCAAACAATACATATAAATAGCACGACTCAAACACAGTTAAAGTCTGAATTTTCTAAGTCCTAAAGCAAGGGATTTGAGTCAGAACCAGATTCATTATATAGCTCAGATAAGAAGTCCGAATTAGGCCTGCTTGTTGATTGCAGCAGTTTGATAATTAACGAAGGTAGTTCCAGTTTTATTCAAGTATTTACCTAAGGCTTGCCTGGGCGTAATAATGATATCCTATGAGCATGATATCTAGAGAGATGCTGTAAACAGTAATTAATTTAAACAGGCGATTTGGATCCTATAAACATGCTTTCTAAACCGTATTGATAAAAGGAGTAGGTTGTTTAAGCTGATTCAGAACAGTACGAGTCAAACCAATTTTTTAACTAAACTGGTTTTAGATCCTATAGGCATGATCTTTATTATAGCTGATTTTTTTTCCTATATGCATGGTATCTAATTAAACATGAGGTGGAGTAGGAAGGATTTATTTGATCACAGCGAAATTCCTATAGGCATGATTTCTATAAAAATATTGTCTTTAATCTTATAGGCATGACATCGAATTTCGAAGCTGATTTTAACCCTGTAGGCATGATGTCTGATTATAGCCATTTAGATCCTATAGGCATGATGTCTAAGTGTAGAAGTAAAGCATGCAGAATTTATTAAACAGATCCTATAGGCATGTTATCTTCCCTTTAATAACTTAAAACATGCATAATTACCCCATCCCTTTTCACTAGCCAACCCCAATATTAGTTACAAATTATTACAGACCAAATATTTGAATTACAAAAGAAGTGCTGAAATAAGAAACTACGACCAAAAGAAGCCTGATCTTGACTTCCTATCTGAGTTATATAATTAATCACTTCAAATGCCAATGATGTTCAAAGCCTTTCTCATACCTAGGTGTGTCAAAGTTCCCTAAGAGTCTCAAGGGACCCCGGGCAATGCTTACACCCAGGTTTGCGTAACCAGATAGAAATGAGTGCAGTGGAAGGGCCAGCACTTATGTGTCCAAGTTCAGAGGGAGCTCAAGGGTCCTAGGGCAAGGCTCACACAAGGGGGGTGGGGCAGAACCTAAGTTCTAGGAATATAGTAGAAGTGCAGAACAAAGATTTATTAAAACTGGGTTGGAAATAATAAGTGGTAAAAGTGGTTTTGAAAATAGTCGGAGTAGTGAAACAGAAACAGTAATCATTCAAAGGGGCAAGGGATTATAGGATTTATTGTATAACCCCAGCAGGGGTCTGATTTGGTCATGCACAGCAATAGCTGGTGCTGGCATGGACACAAACCATACAAAGGAGCACAAACACATATGGGGGATATGGGGGTTTGGGGTTCATAAGGTGGCAAGTGAATAACAAATGACTGATAGAGTACACACATAGAGGGGCATTAATTTAAAAGGGGAAGGGAACATATTTCAGCATGCTAGTAACATAAATAGACTGCAGAGACATGAGCAGAAGTGAACATGAATGAGAAATTGAAGAAACTTAAAGAAACATGTTGTTGTTGAGACTTAAAAGTTAATTAGGACATACTAGTAGAGAAGCAAAGTGCAGAAAGGTAAAGCAAACAAGAGTCCACAGTCTAGCCTTGGCTTTCAGCCGGCTAGACAAAGCAATAGCACAAGTAGCAGTAAAGAAAGAGAGAGTTTTAAGTGTAAGTGTGTGTTCTGAACTCCAGTTGTTCGTGTGTCTAAAAGAAAAGAGGGTATGGTATTTACAGTTTTGAAAACGGGTGAAGAATAAGGTAATAAGTAAAGTCTTAACACAAACATGAAAATAATCACAATCAGAATCAATTTACACAAGTGATTCCCTTTAATTAAGGAATCACTGCTTAGCGGATACTAACAGGTTTAATTAAGGAAAGAAATCAGTTTGGGGATAGGCTGATTACTGCCATATAAGGGGGAAGTAAAAGTATGAAGTAAATAATCAAGTCTAAGTACAAAAATAGGCTTATTTTAGGAAAGGATTCAGCAGGGTAAAACATCACAATAAAGGAAAGGAATAAATTAAATTTAAACAGATGAGTAAAAATTAGGGCTCGTAAGAAAACCCTTTTGCAATTAGTCGGGAGATTGAGGAAATCAAGATCAATCAAGAAGGAACATGATTCTGCACTTCACCATATAAATAGCAAGGAATGAACAAGCATGCAGAGTTAAACGAGTTGACAAAAAGAAGCAACACCAACATACAGTAGCAGTAAGGGTAAGCTAGGGTTCAGTAGTAAGAAAATATTCGAAGCACAGTAGTCAAGTAGGTCAAGTAGTCACATAGAATCAACAATGAAGAAGAACATAGCAACAGGTAAAGAGAGTCAGAAACAAGTAAAGGTCTCACAGTAACAAGTGAGGCAAAACTTTTTAAGAAATTAGGGCTTCAACAGTAGCCGAATTTAAGAGATGATAAGAGCTCAAATCAGATAAGTTAAACAAGGAGAAGAGAGTCAGAAACAAAGAACTTAATCGAACAAGTACACATTTAAACAAATAATTTCAGAACTCGGATAAGACCAAAAAGGGAACTAGGGTTTTTAACATGCTGAATCAAATAGAAGGAAAGCATAAACAGGTTGTTTGAACATAGTAAAATCATGAAACAACACTAAAAATCAGAGAAGAGGTCTTTAAAAAGTTAAGAGAAACCCTAATCGTTGAAAATGAAGAGTCATTTTGAAAGAAAAGTCAAAGAACCTTCGGGAAACACTTAAAAAGGTTTATAGTAAGCACAGATCTAAGATAGATCTGAAAGGGTGAAAGCTGGCCGTTGATCTGAATGATCAACGGCCTGGATTAAAAGAGGGTAGGTAAGGGTTCGGGTTTGGGTTGGTTCAATTTGAAATTGGATCGGGGTTTGATTGGGATTGGGCCGGGGAAATTGGGTTTAATTAGGGGTTACAATTAGGCTAAAATTGAAATGCAATTGGGCTAGATTTTAAGTAGCCATTTTTCCCTATTTAATTTATAAAAAATAATAAATTTATTTCTGAAAACAAATTAAAAGCACTAAAATGATTTATAATATATAATCAACACTTTTAAAAATATAGTACTTGATTTTATGAATGTGGACGTAACTAAATCTTAAAAGAGGCTAATATTGCAATTATATGCACTTTAGCTTAAAAAATACTAATTAAATTTGTAATAATATGCAAAAATTACCTTAGCTATATATTAGCATAAATATGAAGATCCAATAAATGAATCATCAAAAATAATAATTTTGAACATAATTATTGGGAGTTTATGGATGAAAAAGGGAAATAAATTAATTTAAAAACCTTTCAAAATTATGAAAAATAATAAAATATTTGGACATACATATATATGCTACTTTGAAAGTATTTTGCATATTGAAAATATATAGGGAAAAATTGGGTGTCAACAACACGCAGGTCCAAAAACATCATACGGACTTGCTCGTGGGATCAAATCTTCAAAATAACATCAACAACTATGAATTAAACCCCGAATTCATGAAATCACTCAAGTACTACAAAATTTTAAATTTCTCAACTATAGATCCGTTTTATACCAAACCAATTCTGATCTTTTCCAAATTTTACAGATTCAACTTAATCATTATTTCAAACTTGTATCGGGCTCCGAAACCAAGATACGGGCCCGATACCATCAAGAAAATGCATCAATTCACTTCTAAAAATCTTTATATTTTTCAAAAAAATTTTTTTAAAAATTCGTTTCTCGGGCTTGGGACCTCGAAATTCGATTCCGAGCATACGCTCAAGTCCCATATTTACTACGGACCCTACGAGACCGTCGGATCACGAGTTCGGATCCGTTTACCAAGAATGTTGACTAACGTCAACTTTATTCAATTTTAAAAGCTAATTTCCATATTTTACTTAGTTTTTACATAAAGTCTTTCTGGAAATGCGCCCGAACTGCGCACGCAAATTGAGGTGAGAAAAAGGGAGGCTTCTAAGGCCTCAGAACACAGAATTTACTTGTTATTTTTTGCTTTCGTTGCTATCGTTTTTTGTTCCCCATTTTCTCTGTTTCTGCCTTCTCTTCTCTCTGCAGCTAAATTCTATCTATGTCTCTTTGTGTCTTTGTGCTTGGAGAAGAAGAAATCCTCTCCTTAGAAAACATGTGGACCCCAACCAAAATGAAATCAGAAAAATTCTATTGCTATGTGCTTGTGTGCATGTGTGGGACCAAGTTGGTTGGGATAAGAATCCCAAAAATGAGATGCAACGTTTCATTTTTGCTTCTTTTTTTTTTGGTTCATTTTCTTGTCTTTTTGGTTTTGTCTTTTGTGACAATCAAAAGTAGAAAAATAAGAAAAATATAAAAGTATAGCAAACTTAACTAAAAGGTGATATATTTAGACATATGGACTAAAGAAAATACTATATTTTTCTTTTCCTAGAATTAAACTAGTCTTAAAACAAAGCTAGAACTAATGTAAGAAAAATTAAATATTTTAAAAAACATTTAACTCTTTTTTTCATTTTTGTTATTATTAATACTCCCTTCGTTTCAATTTATGTGAACCTGTTTGACTGGGTACGTAGTTTAAGAAAAAATAAAGACTTTTGAATTTTATGGTCATAAACAAGTCAAAAAGGGGCTCAGAGTATTTGTGTGGTTATAAAAGCTTCTCATTAAGGGTGGAATTGTAAGTTTAATCTAAATGGTTACCAAATTTAGAAAGGAGTCATTCTTTTTGGAACAGAGCGAAAAGGAAATAGGTTCACATAAACTGGAACAGAGGGAGTATTACTTAAAAAACTAAAAAAAAAAATACTAATTAGCTAGAAGAAAAAAAATAATTTTGTAGTTTTCATTTAAAGATAAAATTAAGAAAAAAGGTCAAAAATAGGCAAAGTAACAATATTAGAACTAAAAGAAACATCTAATCACTAAAAAGGTACAACATTTCGGGGAGGATAAAAAATTACATGTTTACAGCTGTCCCTCTTTGACTGAAAACACGAAGAATTGTCAGAAAAAGAACAATGAGACAAGTTTTTGGCCCGACCCTTATTTAAAAGAGAATATAACTAAGTGAAAAGAGAATGTGATCGAGTCCAGGCTTTGGACAACCTACATATCCCTGGTTATAAGGGAATCAGGTCACGTGTAGTTCAAAAGTGAATGAAGTGATAGAGTATGCTGAGATGAGGAGAGAGTCGAGAGAGGTCCCGTCGAGGCTCCGGTCCGCGGCCCCTTCCATTACATCGAAAATCAAAACAAAAATTACAGCAAAAGAAATAAAAAATACAAGATCCTATCTACTTCTTGTCATGAATCTTCCTCAAATCTCCACTTGAATCTATAATAGTAAACTGAAAATCGACCATATTCTTCAGGTGGGCTCCTAGTGACTTGAACTTGAAGGAAACTGGAAGTTTACCTTGTTCTTCAGTGTAACGACCCGGTCAGTCGTTTTGAGAGTTAGAGCTCCGATCCCCTATTAACTGCTTCTCTCGTATCTTTTTCTTCTACTTTGACTTGCCGGGAAGTTTCGTTTTGGTTTTTGAAATGTTTTGGGACACTTAGTCCTTAATGGTAGCATAAGTCTTACGATTTGGACCATAGTTGAAACAGTGTGAAGACGGCTCCGAAATGAAGTTCGGCCGATTCCGTTAGCTCTGTTGGGTAATTTTGATCTTAGGGACGTGCCTGAATTGTGTTTTTGAGGTCTGTAGCTTATTTAGGCTTGAAATGGCTAAGTCAAATTTTTGGAGATTCGGACCGGCAGTGGAATTTTTGATATCGGGGTCGAAATCTATTTGTGGAAGTTGGAGTAGGTCCGTAGTGTAGATTATGACTTGCGTGCAAAATTTGAGATCAATTGGACGTGGTTTGGTTGGTTTCAGCATCAGTTGTCGAATTTGGAAGTTTCAAGTTCTTTAAGGTTGAATAGGAGGTTGATTGGTATTTTTAGCGTTGTTTGATGTTATTTGAGTGCTCGACTAGGTTTGTATGATGTTTTACGATTGGTTGGTATGTTTTGTTGAGGTCCCGTGGGCCTCGGGTGTGTTTCGGATGCCCAACGGGTTGAAAATTGGACTTGTGCATATTCTGAAGTTAGCTGATTCTGGTGTTTTTGCACCTGCGGTAGGAAGCCTGCAGGTGCGGCCCCGTAGAAGCGAGGGAGAATTCGTAGGTGTGGGTTTGGGCAAAAAGGCCAGGGGTCGCAGATGCGACGAGGGAGTCGCAGGAGCGGAGCCGCATCTGCGGAAGGGTAGTCGCAGATGCGGAGGTGTGAAGGACCCAAGGCTTCGCAAAAGCGGACGATTAGCTGCAGAAGCGCATCCGTAGATGCGGACAAAGGAGCGCAGGTGCGGACTCTGGAGTTTAATGAAAAATCGCAGATGCGGAGTCCCTGTCGCAGAAGCGGGACCGCAGATGCAGTCCTGGGAACACAGAAGCGGTAAACGCTGGGAAGAAAAGGGGATTTTCAAGGGTTTGAAATTCTTATCAAAAAATTCAATTTGGAGCTCAGTGGAAGGCGAATTTTCGAGAGATTTTGAAAGAGAGCTATTGGGTAACTATTCCTAACTCGATTTTGATCATATTACATTAATCTATTATTGTATTCTTCATCTAATTAGGGGATTTGAGTGAGGAAGTTGGGAAAATGGGGGAAAAAAATTCCCCAACAAAGAATCTAAGTTTTGAGTTTGATTTAGGCATTGATTTTAGATGATTTTTGTACGAGTGAACTCGTGAGAGTATGGGTGTTCGTATTTGGTGACTTTTACCCGATTCCGAGACGTGAGCCTGGGGAGGCTTTTGAGTGATTTTTCCAATTTCTTGCTTTAACTTTGTCTCCGTTCGTTAGATTAGCTTCTTGTAGTTGTATTTATGTTATGTAATTGGTTTTGGCTAGATTTGGGTCGTTCGGAGCCGAATATCCATGGAAAGAGCATAGATTTGGATTGATTGAGCTTGGTTCGAGGTAAGTGGCTTGCCTAACCTTGTGCGGGGGAACTCCCCTTAGGATTTGGTATTGTTTGATATATGAGCGTCGTGTACGTGAGGTGATGAGTGCGTACACATGCTATTTGTTGAAAAACTATGTTTTCATTAAGTAAAATATATGTTTTTCTTAAATACAGCTACACTAGGCTATGTAATTATCCTGTTTAGTTTAGAAAAGCATGCCTACGTGCCTTAACTGCCTATCTGAACTATGTGTAGCATGTTTAGTAAAATTTCCTGTTCTTCCTTGTCTCGGACTTAGCCTAAATTCTGGTTTTCTTGTTGTAACTGTTATTTCTCTTGGTTGAGCTGCATATTTACTTTGGGACTACGGGATGGTATTCCAATAGATCCCCCTGCACATTTACGTTTGGGACTACGAGACGATATCCTGGGAGATCCCCTGTTGTTATCTCTGTGTGCTGAGCTGTTGTTTTTCTGTGATTTTATTCTCGTTAAATTATAGTATTTATCTTTACTGCGATATTTCATTCTATCTTATTTTATTGTACATATACCAGTAGGGCCCTGACCTGATCTCGTCACTACTCTACCGGGGTTAGGCTTGGCATTTACTGGATACCGTTGTGGTATACTCATGCCCTTTCCTGTACATGTTTTTTGTTTGCAGATCCAGGTACCGCACATCAGTTGCAGTACTAGTAAGACGAGACGATTGTAGAGACTTCAAGGTATATCTGCCGCGTCCGCAGAACTCGGAGTCCCTATCTACTCTTTCTCAAGTTAAACACTTCTTGTATTTTCTTCTTTGTTACATTCTAGAGTTAGAAGCACTGTTTTATTTCTGTATCTGTGACTTATGACATTCTGAGTTTTGGGAGAGTTTAAGTACTTTTTGAAACTGATTATTGGAAATGCCGAGCAGGATCTCATTTCTTTGTTTAAATTTACCTGTTAGTTGATAGCTTTTATGTTTTTTGTTCCTTTTTTCGCAATGTTAGGATTACCTAGTCGTAGGGACTAGGTGCCGTCATGACGGTTCACGGAAGGAGAACTTGGGTCATGACAAGTTTGTTTCAGAGCTCTAGGTTCATAGGAGTCGTGAGTCACAAGCCAGTTTATTAAAGTCTTGAGGATCGGTACGGAGACGTCTTTACTTATCTTCGAGAGGCTATGAAACTGTTAGGAAAATTCCACTTCATTTGATTCCCTGTTGTGCGAGATTATTGACTTCGAAATTCTAGACTTTTGTCTTCTATTCTCTCACAGATGGTGAGGACATGTTCTACTGGAGATGACCAGGCACGCGCGCCCCTTGCTGGAGCCGCCCGAGGCTGGGGCCGAGCCAGGGTAGAGGCTGAGGACGTGCACGTAGTGCAACCAAAGCACCCATGCGAGCTGCTATAGAGGGCCACCAGTAGTTCTAGTCAGAGCACAGACACCTGATACGCCTACTACTACTACTACTACTACTACTACTACTACTACTCCAGCTCTTCAGGAGACCCTTGCACAGTTCATGAGCATGTATGCAGCCATATATCAGGCCGAGGGAGGAGCATAGACTCCCGCCGCTCGCAACACGGAGCAGTGGGTTTAGGTTGATCTGATCCAGAGGTTATACCGATACCGCCTGTAACCCCAGCTCAGCCAGAGGATAGGGCAGCAGTTTCAGAGGGGGAGCAGCGGAGGCTTGAGAAGTACAAGAAGTACGACCCTCCTACATTCAGTGATCTAACATCAGAGGATGCTCAGGGATTTTTGGAGGAGTGCCACCGTATCCCCCACACTATAGGCATAGTAGAGTCGAGTGGGGTTTCTTTCACTGCCTTCCAGCTTCGAGGGGCAGCCTATCAGTGGTGGCATACTTTTGAGTTGGACAGTCCAGCTAAGGCAGCTTCCCTTACATGGACTCAGTTCTCGGATATGTATTTGATGGAGTATGTCCCTCAGAGCCTCAGGGACGCATGGCGTGCGGAGTTTGAGCAATTGCACTAGGGTACTATGACTGTTTCAGAGTATGCAGTCCATTTCAGTCACTTGTCTAGGCATGCACCGGCCTTGGTTTCTATAGTTCGAGAGAGGGTTTGCCGATTTATTGAGGGGCTCATTCCTAGCACAGGTCCAGTATGGCCTGGGAGTTAGAGATAGATATCGCGTATCAGCAGGTGGTGAAATTTCTAGGAGAGTAGAGGGCATGCTTACTCGGGATAGGGAGGAGATAGAGGCCAAGAGGTCTTGATAATTGGGCCATTATTCTGTTGCCCATGCCCCAGCTGCAGTTCTTCATGGTAGGGGTTATGTGAGTCGCCTGTTCATTCAGCTCTTCCAGCCGCCCATGGTATTTCAGCTCCTCTTAGACCTCAGGAGCCTTATTATTCACCTCCAGTATCTAGTGTGCCTCCTGCACGGGGTGCTTTCAGTGGTCAGTCCAGTAGACCTGGCCCAAGCCAGTCGCAGCCACCACGTCCTCCCAGAGCTTGTTTTGAGTGTGGCGACACACGACATATGGTAAGGGATTGCCCCAGACTTAGGAGGGGTACACCTCCACAGACTTCTCAGCTACAACGTGCTCCACCAGGTCCTCAAGCTATGATTACAGCACCAGCTGCCACCCTACCTGCTCAGCCAGCTCGAGGTCGAGGTCGGGGAGGTAGAGGTCGCCCTAGAGAGGAAGGCCAGGCTAGATAGTATGCCCTTCTTGCTCGTACAGAGGCTGTTGCTTCCGATTCTGTCATTACAGGTATTGTTCTGGTCTGCCATAGAGATGCATAGGTTCTATTCGATTCAGGCTCCACTTATTCCTATGTGTCCTCTTATTTTACCCCGCATTTTGAGCGTATCTCGGAATTCTTTGAGTTTCCCTGTTTATGTATCTACACCCGTGGGAGATTCTCTTGTTGTGGATCGCGTTTATCGGTTGTGTTTGATTGCTCTTAGTGGTTTTGAGACCAGAGCCGATTTATTATTACCTAGCATGGTAGATTTTGATGTTATCTTTGGCATTGACTGGTTTTCACCCCATTATGCTATTCTTGATTGTCATGCCAAGACCGTGACGCTGGCTATGCCAGGTTTACCGCGATTAGAGTGGAGGTCTACCTTAGATTACACTCCTAGTAGAGTTATTTCATTTCTTAAAGCTCAGCGAATGGTTGAGAAGGGGTGTGACGCGTATCTAGCTTATGTGAGAGATGTTGGTATTGATAACCCTACAGTTGATTCAGTCCCAATAGTGATGATTTCCCGGATGTGTTCCCGGCTGATCTTCCTGGCATGCCGCGCGGCAGAGATATTGATTTTGGCATTGATTTGTTGCCGGGCACTAAGCCCATCTCTATTCCTCCTTATCGTATTGGCCCTCCTAAGTTGAATGAGTTGAAGGGACAGTTATTGGAATTGCTTGATAAGGGTTTCATTCGGTCCAGTGTGTCACCTTAGGGTGCTCCTGTCTTGTTTGTGAAGAAAAAGGATGGTTCTATGCTTATGTGCATTCATTATCGCCAGTTGAACAAAGTTACATTGAAGAACCGATATCCTTTGCCTCGTATTAATGACCTATTTGATCAGTTACTGGGTGCCCGAGTGTTTTCCAAGATTGATTTGCATTCAGGTTATCATCAGTTGAAGATTCGGGAGCCAGATATCCTGAAGATGGCTTTCAGGACTCGGTATGGTCATTACGAGTTCCTTGTGATGTCATTTGGGCTGGCCAACGCCCCAGCAACATTTATGCTTTTGATGCACAGTGTATTTCGACCTTATCTTGATACATTCGTCATTGTCTTTATTGACGACATTCTGGTGTACCCCCGGGGTCGGGAAGATCATGAGCAGCATTTGAGGACGGTGCTTCGGACCTTGAGAGAGAAGAAAATATATGCAAAGTTTTTAAAATGTGAGTTCTGGTTGGATGGAGTGGCATTTTCGGGTCACGTAGTATCGAGTTAAGGGATCAAGGTGGATCCAAAGAAGGTGGAAGCAGTGCAGAGTTGGCCCAGGCCGTCCTAAGCTACAAAGATCCAGAGTTTTCTTGGTTTGGCGGGTTATTACCGTCCATTTGTTGAGGGATTCTCGACTATAGGGAAAATACAGCAGGTTAAGCAAAATAAGGAAAATATCAGTCAAACACAAGAAAGCAAAGAGTATCAATCAAAAATCAGTAAAGAATAAGGGAAAAATTCTCAAACCCTAGTTGAGACTGACGCCTTGAATCAGACCAAAATACAAGGATCGTTCAGTATAACATGTATAGAGACGGAAGATCGTCCAGATCCTTATAGAATCAAAGTGAATCGGCCCGTTCTTGAGAGGTAGTTCTTGCCAACAATAGGGAAAGAACTAAGTGATGCCAAAATCATGCATATAACGATAGAGTATCACAAAATAGGTAAGTAAATCATGGACTGATTCCATATTTGAGCCGGAATCGGAGAGCATTAGGGGTTACGGCACTAAGGTTTGGCAGAAAGAGAGGGGAGTTTGAGAGAATTCAAGGGAGGCGGGTAAAGGGGTACATGGGTTAGGGTTTTGGGTGTGTGGGGGGGGGGGGGTAACTAAAAGGGGTAGGTTAATTGTAGGTCGTTGATCTTAGAGATCAACGGTCATGATTTTGAAACGGAACTAGGGCTGGCCGTGCAAATGGGTTACCGGTTGGGTTAAAATAAATGGGGGTTAGTTTTGGGCCTGGGTAATTGGGTTAATGTATGGGGTAAATGGGCTGGGTTATTAGGTCCAAAATTGAGTAGGGATTTAGGCTAGTTTATACCCAATATTTAGAAAGAAATAATTTATAAAAATAATTAATAAATGGAAAACATGTTATTTGTGCACTAAAATGATTAAAAATAGTAACTTAACACTATAAAATATAAAAATATTTTTTTGAATAAGTAATGTGATTATACATGAATATAGACTATTATTGCAAAAATGTGCAATTAGCCTAACAATCCAAATGTAATTATGAAAAATGAAATAATATATTTAAAAATATGCATGTTGGTTTAAATGAAGAGTTTGGATGATTACATCTTCATAAAACAATTTGAAGGATAATCATTTGATATTTATACAATAAAAATGCAGAAAGAAATTAATTTAAAGCCTTTAAAAATTATGAAAAATTATAAAAAAAGCTTGTATAGGTTCATAAACTAGATGATGATGCAAATATACTATTTTGAAGGTATATAT